>NC_080382.1:114876043-114969010 GCF_014773155.1 Arachis stenosperma
CAGCCAGCCAAGCTTTCAAAGAAAGCTTCGGTCCAAAACACTAGACATGGCCAAAGGCCAGCCAAGCCTTAGCAGATCACTGCTCCAAAAGCAAGATTGATAAAAAATCAACAAGCTTCTGTGATGATAAGTTGAAACCTCGGTCCAATGAGATAGACATGGCTTCTCAGCCAGCCAGATTTCAACAAATCATCATGAAACTCTAGAATTCATCTTCAAGAATTTCGAAAAAAAAGATACCTCATCTAAGCAACAAGATGAACGTCAGGTTGTCCATACACGAACAATCCCAACGGCGCCAAAAACTTGGTGCACGAAATTGTGATCACTACTTTGTCCATGATGAGCGGATAATTTGTATGCTTTTTGGCATTGTTTTTAGTATTTTCAGTATCTTTTAGTTAGTTTTTAGTATATTTTATTAGTTTTAATTAAAATTCACTTTTCTGGACTTTACTATGAGTTTGTGTGTTTTTCTGTGATTTCAGGTATTTTCTGACTGAAATTGAGGGTCCTGAGCAAAAATCTGATCCAGAGACTGAAAAGGACTGCAGATGCTGTTGGATTCTGACCTCCCTGCACTCGAAGTGGATTTCTGGATACAGAAGCCCAATGGCGCGCTCAACGGCATTGGAAAGTAGACATCCTGGGCTTTCCAGCAATATATAATAGTCCATACTTTGCCCAAGATTGATGGCCCAAACCGGCGCTCAAAGTCACCTACAGAAATTCTAGCGTTAAACGCCGGAACTGGCATAAATTTGGAGTAAACGCCCAAACTGCATGAAAGCTGGCGTTTAACTCCAGAAAAGGTCCTACACGAATTTCCTTCATTGCTCAGCCCAAGCACCAAGTGGGCCAGGAAGTGGATTTTTCTGTCATTACTCATTTCTGTAAACCTTAGGATACTAGTTTACTACTTATAGGACCCTTTTACATTGTAATCAGTACCTTATGACCTCATAACATTTGTACACGTTTCTTTCCACAGTATGAGCCTCTAAACCCCATGGGGGGGTGAGGAGCTCTGCTGTGGTCTTGATGGATTAATGCAATTACTACTGTTTCTTATTCAGTCATGCTTGCTTCCATTCTAAGATAACACTTGTTCTTAATCCGGATGAATGTGATGATCCGTGACAATCATCATCATTCTCAACCATGAACACGTGCCTGAAACCACCTCTGTTCTATCTTAGATTGAGTAGTTATCTCTTGGGTTCTTAATCGGAATCTTCGTGGTATAGGCAGGACCTGATGGCAGCATTCAAGAGAATCCGGAAGGTCTAAACCTTGTCTGTGGTATTCTGAGTAGGATTCAATGATTGAATGACTGTGACGTGCTTCAAACCTGTAACCTACTGGCGTTAGTGACAGACGCAAAAGAGTGATTCTCCGGTAGGGGAGGGAACCAAACCGGTGATTGGCAGCACTGTGACAGAGTGTGTGCATTAGCTTTCATGCGCGGATGGGAGGTAGCTGCTGACAACAGTGAGACCCTACACGAGCTTGCCATGGAAGGAGACATGCGTGTTTGATGAAGAAGATAGTAGGAAGTAGAGATTCGGAAGATGGAGCATCTCCAAACCTCAACCCATTCTCCATTACTGCAGTACAAGTAACCATTACATGTTCTTTTGCTTCTTACAATCAATCCTGATAATTTCTGATATCCTGACTAAGATTTACAAGATAACCATAGCTTGCTTCAAGCGACAATCTCCGTGGGATCGACCCTTGCTCACGCAAGGTATTACTTGGACGACCCAGTGCACTTGCTGGTTAGTTGTGCGGGATTGCAAAAGTATTATTGCAATTTTGTGCACCAAGTTTTTGGCGCCGTTGCCGGGGATTGTTCGAGTTTGGACAACTGACGGCTTATCTTGTTGCTTAGATTAGGACTGTTTATTTTGTGGTTTTAGAGTCTTTTAGTTGAGTCTAGTTCATATTCTAAGTTTGGTGTCAATTGCATGCTTTATTTTTCTTTTAAAATTTTTGTTTTTGCGTAGTCTTAGTCCCTTTTGATTCATAAAAATTCTAAGTTTGGTGTCCTCTTTGTTTTTCTCTTAAATTTTCGAAAATTTAGTGTTCGATTTCTAAAATTTTAAGTTTGGTGTCTTTTTGCTGTTTTTCTCTTTCCTCTTTTTTAAAAATCAAATCTTTTTCATAAAAATTTTTCAATCATATCTTCTTAATTGCTGTTTTCAAAATCTTTTTTTCACTAATTGATTCAGTTCTCAATTTGCTTTGATCTTATTTTATTTTTAATTTTCGAATTTTATTTTATTTTCCTTTTATTTTATTTTATTGTATTTTATTTTTTCGGTTATTTCAAAAAAAAAAATAAAAATAAACAAAATTTATCTCTTTGCAATCATTCTCATTTCCCTTTTGTCCATTATGGACTTAAGTGGAATTAATCAGTCCAAGAGGACTCTGGGGTCTTATGCTAACCCCATTACAGCTGCATATGGGAGTAGCATCTGTATACCTCCCATCAAAGCAAGCAGCTTTGAGCTAAATCCTCAACTCATTATCATAGTGCAGCAAAATTGCCAGTATTCCGGTCTTCCACAGGAAGAACCTACTGAGTTTCTGGCACAGTTCTTACAAATTGCTGACACAGTACATGATAAAGAGGTAGATCAGGATGTCTACAGACTATTACTGTTCCATTTGCTGTAAAGATCAAGCTAAAAGGTGGTTAAATAACCAACCTACAGCAAGCATAAAGACATGGAAACAGTTATCAGACAAATTCCTGAATCATTTTTACCCTCCAAAAAGGATGACACGGCTAAGGCTGGACATCCAAGGCTTTAAACAAGAGGATAATGAATCCCTTTATAATGCCTGGGAGAGGTATAAAGGTATGCTAAGAAAATGTCCCTCTGAAATTTTCAGAGTGGGTACAGCTAGACATTTTCTACTATGGGCTTACAGAAAAAGCTCAGATGTCTTTAGACCACTCAGCTGGTGGATCTATACATATGAGGAAGACAATTGAAGAAGCTCAAGAGCTTATAGACACTGTTGCTAGAAACCAATATCTGTACTCTAGCAATGAGTTCTCTCCAGAAGAGGAAGTCATGACAGTAGTCACTGACTCTAATCCTCAAGAACAGGTAATGGAGCTTAATCAACAACTACTCCTGATGACAGAACAGTTAGCAGAATTTAAAGAGATGCTCAATGAAACTAAAGTTGCTAATAAAGCATAGAACTACAGTTGAATCAAGCAAAACAGCAAATATCTAAACAGATAACAGAAGAGTGTCAAGCAGTTCAATTGAGGAGTGGAAAGACCTGAATAACACTGTTCAAAAGAGCAAAAAGCCAAATAAGGAACAAATGACAGAGGACAACCAAACCACTGTTCAAAATCCCTCTGAGGACAGTAAGAGCCCAGAGAGGAATATTGGCGTTCAAACGCCAGAAAGGGAAGGAAGTTGGCGTAAACGCCCATTCCTTGCCCAGCTCTGGCGTTCAAACGCCAGAAAGGGAAGGAAAGCTGGCGTTAAACGCCCATTCCTTGCCCAGTTCTGGCGTTCAAACGCCAGAAAAGGAAGGGAAGTTGGCGTTTAACGCCCAAACTTCACCCATTCCTGGCGTTCAAACGCCAAGGGAGGATCAGACACCTGAGAGTGCTGATAGTAATCCCTCTAACAAGGCTTCTTCAACCACTTCTGTAAGGAATAAACCTGCAGCATCTAAGGTTGAAGAATATCAAGCCAAGATGCCTTATCCTCAGAAACTCCGCAAAGCGGAACAGGATAAGCAATTTGCCGCTTTGCAGACTATTTAAGGACTCTTGAAATAAAGATTCCTTTTGCAGAGGCACTTGAGCAAATACCTTCTTATGCTAAGTTTATGAAAGAGATCTTAAGTCATAAGAAGGATTGGAGAGAAACTGAAAAAGTGTTTCTCACTGAAGAATGCAGTGCAGTCATTCTAAAAAGCTTACCAGAAAAGCTTCAAGATCCTGGAAGCTTTCTGATACCATGCACATTGGAAGGCACTTATACCAAGGTAGCCTTATGTGATCTTGGAGCAAGTATCAATTTAATACCTGCATCCACTATCAGAAAGCTTGGTTGATTGGAGAGGTCAAACCAACCAGGATATGCCTCCAACTTGCTGATGGCTCCATTAAACACCCATCAGGCATAATAGAGGACATGATTGTCAAGGTTGGGCCATTTGCCTTTCCAACTGACTTTGTGGTGCTGGAAATGGAGGAGCATAAAAGTGCAACTCTCATTCTAGGAAGACCTTTCCTAGCAACTGGACGAACTCTCATTGATGTACAAAAGGGGGAAGTAACCTTGAGAGTCAATGAGGATGAGTTCAAGTTGAATGCTGTAAAAGCTATGCAGCATCCAGACATACCAGAGGACTGCATGGACGCTGACATTATTGACTCTCTGGTAGAAGAGATCAATATGGCTGAAAGCCTAGAATCAGAGCTTGAGGACATCTTCAAAGATGCTCAAACTGATCAGGAAGAGCCAGAGGAGGCAAAGGAATTTTCGAAAATTCCTCAGGAGGAGGATAAGCCTCCTAAGCCTGAACTCAAACCATTACCACCATCCCTGAAATATGCATTTCTGGGAGAGGGTGAAACTTTTCCAGTAATTATAAGCTCTGCCTTAAATTCACAGGAAGAGGAAGCACTGATTCAAGTGCTAAGGACACACAAGACAGCTCTTGGGTGGTCTATAAGTGATCTCAAGGGCATTAGCCCAGCCAGATGCATGCACAAGATCCTATTGGAGGATAATGCCAAACCAGTGGTTCAACCACAGAGGAGGCTAAATCCTGCCATGAAGGAGGTGGTGCAGAAAGAGGTCACTAAATTACTGGAGGCTGGGATTATTTATCCTATTTCTGATAGCCCCTGGGTGAGCCCTGTCCAAGTTGTTCCCAAAAAGGGAGGCATGACAGTGGTTCATAATGAAAAAAATGAACTGGTTCCTACAAGAACAGTCACAGGGTGGCGCATGTGTATTGACTACAGAAGACTCAATACAGCCACCAGAAAGGATCATTTTCCTTTACCATTCATAGACCAAATGCTAGAAAGACTAGCTGGCCATGACTATTACTGCTTTTTGGATGGCTACTCAGGCTACAACCAAATTGCAGTAGATCCTCAAGACCAAGAAAACAGCATTCACATGCCCTTCTGGCGTGTTTGCCTATAGGAGAATGCCTTTTGGTCTGTGCAATGCACCTGCAACCTTTCAGAGGTGCATGCTCTCTATCTTCTCAGATATGGTAGAGAAATTTCTGGAAGTCTTCATGGATGACTTTTCAGTATATGGAGACTCATTTAGCTCCTGTCTTAACCACCTATCACTTGTCCTGAAAAGATGCCAAGAGACTAACCTGGTTTTAAACTGGGAGAAATGTCACTTTATGGTGACTGAAGGAATTGTCCTTGGGCACAAAATTTCAAGCAGGGGGATAGAGGTGGATAAGGCAAAGGTAGAGGTAATTGAAAAATTACCACCACCTGCCAATGTTAAGGCAATCAGAAGCTTTCTGGGGCATGCAGGATTCTACAGAAGGTTTATCAAGGATTTTTCGAAAATTGCAAAACCTTTAAGTAACCTGCTAGCTGCTGACACGCCATTTGTGTTTGACACACAGTGTTTGCAGGCATTTGAGACCCTGAAAGCTAAGCTGGTCACAGCACCAGTCATCTCTGCACCAGATTGGGCATTACCATTTGAATTAATGTGTGATGCCAGTGATCATGCCATTGGTGCAGTGTTGGGACAGAGGCATAACAAACTTCTGCATGTCATTTATTATGCTAGCCGTGTTCTAAATGATGCACAGAAGAATTACACAACCACAGAAAAAGAGTTGCTTGCAGTGGTCTATGCCATTGACAAGTTTAGATCCTACTTAGTGGGATCAAAGGTGATTGTGTACACTGACCATGCTGCTCTTAAATACTACTCACAAAGCAGGATTCAAAACCCAGGCTTATAAGATGGGTGTTGCTTCTGCAAGAGTTTGATATAGAAATAAGAGACAGAAAAGGGACAGAGAACCAAGTAGCTGATCATCTGTCCAGAATAGAACCAGTAGCTGGGGCGTCCCTCCCTTCTACTGAGATCTCTGAGACTTTCCCAGATGAGCAACTCTTTGCCATTCAGGAAGCTCCATGGTTTGCAGATATTGCAAACTATAAAGCTGTGAGGTTCATACCCAAAGAGTACAGTTATGTGCAGAGAAAGAAATTAATTTCAGATGCCAAGTACTACCTTTGGGATGAACCATATCTCTTTAAGAGATGTGCTGACGGAGTGATCCGCAGGTGTGTACCCAGAGAGGAAGCACGAAGGATCCTATGGCACTGCCATGGATCACAGTATGGAGGACATTTTGGAAGTGAGCGAACAGCCACTAAAGTTCTCCAGTGCGGTTTTACTGGCCTACTCTCTATAAAGATTCCCGAGAGTTTGTGCGTAACTGTGACAGTTGCCAAAGAGCTGGTAACCTGCCTCACGGATATGCCATGCCTCAACAAGGGATATTAGAGATAGAATTGTTTGATGTATGGGGAATTGACTTCATGGGGCCATTCCCACCATCATACTCAAACACCTACATTCTGGTGGCAGTGGACTATGTATCTAAGTGGGTAGAAGCAATTGCTACACCACTAACGATACCAAGACCGTACTGAAATTCCTCCAGAAGAACATTTTCAGCAGGTTTGGCGTCCCCAGAGTGCTAATCAGTGATGGGGGCACTCATTTCTGCAATAAACAGCTATACTCTGCTATGGTTAGATATGGAATCAGCCATAAAGTGGCAACTCCGTATCATCCACAGACAAATGGGCAAGCTGAAGTCTCTAACAGAGAGCTAAAAAGGATCCTAGAACGGACTGTAATGTCCTGAAGAAAGGATTGGGCAAAGAGCTTGGATGATGCTCTGTGGGCATACAGAACAGCATTCAAGACTCCTATAGGGACCTCCCCATACCAACTGGTGTATGGGAAGGCCTGTCATTTGCCAGTGGAACTGGAACATAAAGCCTACTGGGCAACCAGATTCCTAAACATGGATGCACAGTTAGCTGGTGAAAAAAGATTGCTCCAGCTAAATGAGCTAGAGGAGTTCAGACTCAATGCCTTTGAAAATGCTAAGATCTATAAGGAAAAGGCAAAGAAGTGGCATGACAAGAGATTGTCAACCAGAGTCTTTGAGCCAGGACAAAAAGTTCTGCTCTTCAACTCTAGGCTCAGACTGTTTCCAGGAAAACTCAAATCCCGTTAGAGGGGTCCATATGTGATTACAGGAGTGTCACCATATGGATATGTTGAGCTTCAGGATATTGATTCTGACAGGAAGTTCATTGTTAATGGACAGAGAATCAAGCATTATCTTGAAGGAAATTTTGAGCAGGAATGCTCAAAACTGAGGCTTGAGTGATTCTCAGCAGAAGTCCAGCTAAAGACAGTAAAGAAGCGCTTACTGGGAGGCAACCCAGTCATTAGGAAGGTGTATGATTAGTTCTTACAGAGGCAAGTATCAAAAATGAAGGAATTCACAGAGTTACAGAAGGATTCAGCTCAAAAAGCAGAGAAAATGAGCTTACTGGCGAAAAAACGCCAGTAAGGGGCATTTTGGGCGTTAAACGCCAGAATGGGTACCATTCTGGGCGTTTAACGCCAGGAATGGTGCCATTTTGGGCGTTAAACGCCAGAATGGGCACCATTCTGGGCGTTTAACGCCAGGTGTGCAGCATCCTGGGCGTTTTGGAAAAACGCCCAGTGAGGAAGGATTTCTGGCGTTTAACGCCAGCCAGGGTACCTGGCTGGGCGTTAAACGCCCAAAAGGGGCAACAAATGGGCGTTAAACGCCAGAATGGGTGCCATTCTGGGCGTTTAACGCCAGCTTGGTGGGGGGACCACAATTTTGTTTTCAAATCAGATTTTTTCAAACTTTCCTTTTCTCACCCATACTTTTCTACAAAATCACACTTCAATCATTTATCATTCACTTTCAAATCTTCAAAAATCAAAAACCATTCTTCAAATCTATTTCAAAATAATCTCAAATCTTCTTCAAAAACTCACCCTTTTCTCAAATATTTTTCATATATTTTCAAATTTCCTTTCAAATCTCTCTTTTGTTTTCGAAATTCTCCTCCCCCCACTCTATAAATGAACGTTCCTCACCCCTCCTTCCTCACACCATTCGAATTTTCCCCCCTCTCTCTCTCTCTCTTATCTTCTTTCTTTTCTTTTTGCTTGAGGACAAGCAAAACCTCTAAGTTTGGTGTGCTTTTCTGTGATCACTAAGCCAAGATTCATCAATATCATGGCTCCTAAGGGAAAACAAACCAATTTAAGAGGCAAGAAAGAGAATAATCCAAAGAATCTTTGGAATGAAGAGAAGTTCTTAACCAAAGAACATGAAGACCATTATCATAAAATAATGGGTCTGAGGTCAGTGATCCCGGAAGTTAAATTTGATCTGAAAGAAGATGAATATCCGGGGATCCAAGAGCAAATTCGAAACAGAGGATGGGAAGTTCTAACCAATCCTGAGACAAAGGTTGGAAGGAACATGGTTCAGGAATTCTACTCAAATCTGTGGCTAACAGATAAGCAGAGAATGACTGGAACTGCTTACCATACCCATAGAACCATGGTCAGAGGGAAAGTTATATACTTCCATTTGGACAAAATAAGAGAAATATTCAAGTTGCCTCAACTGCAAGATGATCCTGATTCCTTTAATAGGAGGATGGTGAGAGTAGATAAGGGGTTGGATCAGGTTCTAGAGGACATATGCCTCCCTGGAACTAAGTGGATAACCAATTCTAAGGGTGTCCCAAACCAACTCAAGAGGGGAGACCTCAACCCAATTGCAAGAGGTTGGCTAGACTTTATTGGGCATTCCATATTGCCCACTAGCAACCGTTCTGAGGTCACCATCAAGAGAGCAGTGATGATCCATTGCATTATGCTTGGAAAAGAAGTGGAGGTCCATCATCTGATTGCTTGTGAGATCTACACAATTGCAAATAGGAATTCCACTGTAACCAAATTGGCTTACCCAAGCTTGATCTCCTTGCTCTGTAAAGAGGCTGGGGTGAAGATAGAAGAAGATGAACTCATACCCATAGAACATCCAATCACCAAGAAGACAATGGAAAGAACAAGAGAAGCAGGGGCGTGAAATCCAAGAGATGAAACGCCAAAAGCTCTCCTCTCAAGCTGAGGGAGCATCCACTTCTCAAAATCAAGGTTGTTGAGTCCTAACTCTGTGAAAACCTCTATCATTAGGAGCCTATTATTTTTCGTTTTTTTATTTATTATTTTTAGTCTCATTTTATATCTATATTTGAGTCTTGTTCTTAATTAATAAAATTAATAAAGTTTATGCCTTAAAGCTATGAATGTCCTATGAATCCATCACCTCTCTTAAAAGAAAAATGCTTTAATCACAAAAGAACAAGAAGTACAGGATTTCGAAATTTATCTCTGAAACTAGTTGAATTAGTTTGATGTGGTGACAATACTTTTTGTTTTCTGAATGAATGCTTGAACAGTGCATATGTCTTTTGAATTTGTTGTTTTAAGAATGTTAAAATTGTTGGCTCTTGAAAGAATGAGGAGAAAGAGAACTGTTATTGAGGATCTGAAAAATCATCAAATTGATTCTTGAAGCAAGAAAAGCAGTGAAAAAAAAAATTCGAAAAAAAAAGAAGAAAGAAAAAAAAGAAAAAGAAAAGAAAAAAAAAGAAGAGAAGGAAATAAAGTTGTGATCTAAAGCAACAAGAGTGTGCTTAAGAACCCTGGACACCTCTAATTGGGGACTTTAGCAAAGCTGAGTCACAATCTAAGAAGGTTCACCCAATTATGTGTCTGTGGCATGTATGTATCCGGTGGTAATACTGGAAGACAGAGTGCTTTGGGCCACAGCCAAGACTCATACACTGGCTATGTTCAAGAATCAATATACTTAACTAGGAGAATCAATAACACTATCTGAGTTCTGAATTCTTATAGATGCCAATCATTCTGAACTTCAAAGGATAGGGTGAGATGCCAAAACTGTTCGGAGGCAAAAAGCAACTAGTCCCGCTCATCTAATTGGAGCTATGTTTCTTTGATATTTTGGAATCTATAGTATATTCTCTTCTTTTTATCCTATTTTGATTTTCAGTTGCTTGGGGACAAGCAACAATTTAAGTTTGGTGTTGTGATGAGCGGATAATTTGTATGCTTTTTGGCATTGTTTTTAGTATGTTTTCAGTATCTTTTAGTTAGTTTTTAGTATATTTTTATTAGTTTTTAATTAAAATTCACTTTTCTGGACTTTACTATGAGTTTGTGTGTTTTTCTGTGATTTCAGGTATTTTCTGACTGAAATTGAGGGTCCTGAGCAAAAATCTGATCCAGAGACTGAAAAGGACTGCAGATGCTGTTGGATTCTGACCTCCCTGCACTCGAAGTGGATTTTCTGGAGCTACAGAAGCCCAATTGGCGCGCTCTCAACGGCATTGGAAAGTAGACATCCTGGGATTTCCAGCAATATATAATAGTCCATACTTTGCCCAAGATTTGATGGACCAAACCGGCGCTCAAAGTCACCTACAGAAATTCCAGCGTTAAACGCCGGAACTGGCATAAAATTTGGAGTTAAACGCCCAAACTGGCATGAAAGCTGGCGTTTAACTCCAGAAAAGGTCTCTACACGAATTCCCTTCATTGCTCAGCCCAAGCACACACCAAGTGGGCCAGGAAGTGGATTTTTCTGTCATTTACTCATTTCTGTAAACCTTAGGATACTAGTTTACTACTTATAGGACCCTTTTACATTGTAATCAGTACCTTATGACCTCATAACATTTTGTACACGTTTCTTTCCACAGTATGAGCCTCTAAACCCCATGGTTGGGGGTGAGGAGCTCTGCTGTGTCTTGATGGATTAATGCAATTACTACTGTTTCTTATTCAGTCATGCTTGCTTCCATTCTAAGATAACACTTGTTCTTAATCCGGATGAATGTGATGATCCGTGACAATCATCATCATTCTCAACCATGAACACGTGCCTGACAACCACCTCTGTTCTATCTTAGATTGAGTAGTTATCTCTTGGGTTCTTTAATCGGAATCTTCGTGGTATAGGCAGGACCTGATGGCAGCATTCAAGAGAATCCGGAAGGTCTAAACCTTGTCTGTGGTATTCTGAGTAGGATTCAATGATTGAATGACTGTGACGTGCTTCAAACCTGTAACCTACTGGGCGTTAGTGACAGACGCAAAAGAGTGATTCTATTCCGGTAGGGGAGGGAACCAAACCGGTGATTGGCAGCACTGTGACAGAGTGTGTGCATTAGCTTTCACTGCGCGGATGGGAGGTAGCTGCTGACAACAGTGAGACCCTACACGAGCTTGCCATGGAAGGAGACATGCGTGTTTGATGAAGAAGATAGTAGGAAAGCAGAGATTCGGAAGATGGAGCATCTCCAAACCTCAACCCATTCTCCATTACTGCAGTACAAGTAACCATTACATGTTCTTTTGCTTCTTACAATCAATCCTGATAATTTCTGATATCCTGACTAAGATTTACAAGATAACCATAGCTTGCTTCAAGCCGACAATCTCCATGGGATCGACCCTTGCTCACGCAAGGTATTACTTGGACGACCCAGTGCACTTGCTGGTTAGTTGTGCGGGATTGCAAAAGTGTTATTGCAATTTCGTGCACCATCCATATTCAAATAATCCCCGGTAATGGCTCCAAAGACTTGGTGCTCAATACCATGGCATAAACACAACTTTGCACAACTAACCAGCAAGTGCACTGGGTCGTCCAAGTAATAAACCTTACGCGAGTAAGGGTCGATCCCACGGAGATTGTTGCTATGAAGCAAGCTATGGTCACCTTGTAAATCTCAGTCAGGCAGACTCAAATGGGTATGGTGATAAACGAATAAAGCATAAAGATAAAGATAGTGATACTTATGTATATCATTGGTGAGAGCTTCAGATAAGCGTATGAAGATGCCTTCCCTTCCGTCTCTCTGCTTTCCTACAGTCTTCATTCAATCCTTCTTACTCCTTTCCATGGCAAGCTTGTGTAGGGTTTCACCGTTGTCAGTGGCTACCTCCCATCCTCTCAGTGAAAGCGATTGCATATGCCCTGTCACGGCATAGCGGAATTCAGCTGTCGGTTCTCGGTCAGGCCGGAATAAAATCCATTGATCCTTTTGCGTCTGTCACTAACGCCCCGCCTGCTAGGAGTTTGAAGCACGTCACAGTCATTCAATCATTGAATCCTACTCAGAATACCACAGACAAGGTTAGACCTTCCGGATTCTCTTGAATGCCGCCATCAGTTCTTGCCTATACCACGAAGATTCCGGTTAAAGAATCCAAGAGATATTCACTAAGCCTCGAATGCTTGTAGAACAAGAGTGGTTGTCAGTCACCTTGTTCATGAGTGAGAATGATGATGAGTGTCACGGATCATCACCTTCATCAAGTTGAAGAACAAGTGATATCTTGGACAAAGAACAAGCGGAATTGAATAGAAGAACAATAGTAATTGCATTAATACTCGAGGTACAGCAGAGCTCCACACCTTAATCTATGGTGTGTAGAAACTCCACCGTTGAAAATACATAAGAACAAGGTCTAGGCATGGCCGTGAGGCCAGCCTCCCAGTGATCTAAGATAGCATAAAACTCAAAGATGGCTACCAAGATGTCAAATACAATAGTAAAAGGTCCTACTTATAGAAAACTAGTGGCCTAAGGTGTACAAAGATGAGTAAATGACATAAAAATCCACTTCTGGGCCCACTTGGTGTGTGCTTGGGCTGAGCAAATGAAGCTTTTTCGTGTAGAGACTCTTCTTGGAGTTAAACGCCAGCTTTTATGCCAGTTTGGGCGTTTAACTCCCATTTAGGTGCCAGTTCCGGCGTTTAACGCTGGAATTTCTTGAGGTGACTTTGAACGCCGGTTTGGGCCATCAAATCTTGGGCAAAGTATGGACTATCATATATTGCTGGAAAGCCCAGGATGTCTACTTTCCAACGCCGTTGAGAGCGCGCCAATTGGGCTTCTGTAGCTCCAGAAAATCCACTTCGAGTGCAGGGAGGTCAGAATCCAACAGCATCTGCAGTCCTTTTGAGTCTCTGAATCAGATTTTTGCTCAGGTCCCTCAATTTCAGCCAGAAAATACCTGAAATCACAGAAAAACACACAAACTCATAGTAAAGTCCAGAAAAGTGAATTTTAACTAAAAACTAATAAAAATATACTAAAAACTAACTAGATCACACTAAAAACATACTAAAAACAATGCCAAAAAGCGTACAAATTATCCGCTCATCACTCAGCCCAAGCACACACCAAGTGGGCCCGGAAGTGGATTTTTATGTCATTTACTCATCTATGTACACCCTAGGCTACTAGTTCTCTATAAGTAGGACCTTTTACTATTGTATTATCATCTTTTGATCTTTGGACATCTAGTTCTTAGATCAGATCTTGGTTCTTCTGGTTCCCTCTCTGGGACCGAAGCCAATGATCACTCTTGTTCTTATGTATTTTCAACGGTGGAGTTTCTACACACCATAGATTAAGGTGTGGAGCTCTGCTGTACCTCGAGTATTAATGCAATTACTATTGTTCTTCTATTCAATTCCGCTTGTTCTTATTCTAAGATATTCATTCGCACTCAAGAACTTGATGAATGTGATGATTATGTGACGCTCATCATCATTCTCACTCATGAACAAAGTGACTGACAACCACTCTTGTTTTACAAGCAAACGAGGCTCTAGTGTTTATCTCTTGGATTCCTGATACACGATGCATGGTTGATCGCCTGACAACCGAGTGCTCGCCTGACAAACGAGCCAGACATTCCGTGAGATCAGAGTCTTCGTGGTATAGGCGAGAACTGATGGCGGCATTCAAGAGAATCCGGAAGGACTAACCTTGTCTGTGGTATTCTGAGTAGGATTCAATGATTGAATGACTGTGACGTGCTTCAAACTCCTAGCAGGCGGGGCGTTAGTGACAGACGCAAAAGAATCAATGGATTCTATTCCGGCCTGACCGAGAACCGACAGATGATTAGCCATATGCTGTGACAGAGCATAGGAACGTTTTCACTGAGAGGATGGAAGGTAGCCACTGACAACGGTGAAACCCTTGCATAAGCTTGCCATGGAAAGGAGTAAGAAGGATTGGATGAAGACAGTAAGAAAGCAGAGAGACGGAAGGGAAATCATCTTCATACGCTTATCTGAAGCTCTCACCAATGATATACATAAGTACCTCTATCTTTATCTTTATGTTTTATTCATCATCTATACCCATTTGAGTCTGCCTGACTAAGATTTACAAGGTGACCATAGCTTGCTTCATACCAACAATCTCCGTGGGATCGACCCTTACTCACGTAAGGTATTACTTGGACGACCCAGTGCACTTGCTGGTTAGTTGTGCAAAGTTGTGTAGTGATCACAATTTCGCGCACCACTAGCCCAAGGTAAGGTGGGTTTATAACCCATTTAATTAGCCGGGTGGGACAACCCACTATGTCTAGAGGCGAGCTTAGACATGGATAGACAACCAATAACAAGGATAATCATATAACATAAAATTACTATACAATAATGCAAAAAAAAAACAAAAAATAAAAAGGTTTTATGCAAACTGCAAAGAACAAAAAAAAAATAGTTGTTGCGAAAGGCTGGAAAAAAAAGCTTCTTATAGTTCATGAGAAGCTCTAAGCTCATATTCCCATATTTCACCTATATGTCTCATTCTGGTACTATTGTAAAAAATAGACTGGATCGACCGATTCAATTGAAAAATCAGTGAACCGATAATTTGGCCGGTTCAAATTGGGCTACGAACTAGACCAGTAATTGAACTGGTCAACGATGGTTAAACCTATTGAAAATCAGACGGTTTGTATTTCGAACCGCTGTTGACTTGCACAAGTCAACTATGCACTAGTGCGCTGCTGAACCACTGAAGGAGGACACTATAGGTCTACCACTGCTCCAACTAGAATTAAATCAATTAACTCAAAAATGATATCAGCAGGGTTTAAGTGAGAGGGCATGAAAGATGAAGCACCCCCTCAGTGCAACTGTGCCATAGATCTTCTTACTATTATATATGCTAAAAATTAAGTCAATTAACTCCAAAATGATATTAGCATGGTTGTGCTACGGACTGGACTTGTAGTGAACTAGTCAATGGTGGTCAAACCTGTTGAAGATCGAATGCTTTGTGTTTTGTAAATCCTGCATAATTAGTAAATAATTAGCCAATAAATTAATTATTAACAAAAAAAGTTAGAAAATTAAATTTTATTAATCCAAAGAGATAGAAATACTAAAAATACGAATTTTAACACTAATTATAAGGAATTTGGCCCAAAATCAAGCCAACGGGTCAAACCGGTTGGACAGGATCCAAACCAGGCACAAGGCCTATTGTATATAAGCAAGACTTGTGTCTTTTTCATCCTCATAACATGAAACACATTGAAATCAATAAGGGGAGGAGAAGACAAAGATCTAAACCCTAGTTCCAAACTCAAACTCACATATCTCTAAATTTGGTGCTCCGATTGCCATACCGTTTGCAGCTACGTGACCACTGCATTGAGCTCTACAAAGCTCACTAACCAATGTGGTAAGGATATCATAACTTCACCCTCAATCTCTCCTTCCTCCAATTTTAAAATTTAGGTAATTGGATATTGAGATTTGTGATGTTGGATGTGTTAAGATCAAACTAATTTGAGGAAAATGTTAGGTTTTGTTCAATTGATGCATGGGTAATGTAAAAATTCTCAAACCCCCTATAAATTGTGAGTTAGTAAGCTTTGATATTGATTATAGTGATATGTTGTGGAAATAAATTAAATTATGTTGATTTGGAGTTCATTGATGATGTTAGGAGCTTGATTATTGGATATTGGTGACCGGGTTCCTGTTTGGAGAGCATTTGGTGCTTAGAACATTGGTGGAATGGTGGTATTTGTGGTGTTTCGGGATTAGGAAGAGATCAGCTAAGGTATGATTTTGATTTCTCGTAGATAATATATAATGTCATGTGAAAACGTAGGCTATATGACCAAAAGATATGTTGAAGCATGTTTGTAAGTTAAGGGTTAGTAATCTTAATGAAAATGTTGTGTTATCTTAAAATGGGTTGATGATTGATGATTTTGATGATGATTGATGAGAATAATGAATGTAAGTTGTGAATGTTGATGAATTGATGAATTGTATTTGTGTAAATTGAGATTTGGTTGGGATAAAATTGCCTAAATTGAGGTAATGGTAGGTTGTAAAAGATACGGAAGGATATGGAGCTATGTTGGATGTATGTAGAGTTATTTTGAGGTGTAAAACTTTAGCTTTGAAATGAAAGTTTGGTAAAATTAGAGGTTTGCATTTTTTTAAAAACTTGGTTTTGACACAAAGTTTGGTAAGCCATAACTTGGCTTCTGGGCCCTCAATTTCTATCAAACTTGTTTCATACAAAAATTGGATCTGTGAAGTTTATGTTGTTTAAAGAATTGACAAAAACTAATTTTTAACAAAAAAGTTATGCACATCTGAAGTTTAGTGTGCAAAAGTAGATTCTACAGGACTTAACAGCTTTTAAACACTTATGGAGGACATGTGATGAGCTGATAATTTATACGCTTTTTGGCATTGTTTTTAGGTAGTTTTTAGTATGTTTTAGTCACTTTTTATTATATTTTTATTAGTTTTTATGAAAAAATCATATTTCTGGACCTTATTATGAGTTTGTGTATTTTTCTGTAATTTCAGGTATTTTCTGGCTGAAGTTGAGGGACCTGAGCGAAAATCTGATTCAGAGGCTGAGAAAGGACTGCAGATGCTGTTGGATTCTGACCTCCCTGCACTTAAACACGTTTTTCTGGAGCTACAGAAGTCCAATTGGCACGTTCTAAATTGGGCTGGAAATCTAACATCTTGGGCTTTTCAGCAATGTATAATAGTTTATACTTTGCCCAAGATTTGATGGTTCAAACTGGCATTCAAATGCCAGCCAGAGACCCTTTTCTGGCGTAAAATGCCGGAACTGGCACCAGAACTGGAGTTAAACGCCCAAACTGGCATTCAAGCTGGCGTTTAACTCTAGAAAAGGCCTATGCACGTGTAAAGCTCAATGCTCAGCCCAAGCACACACCAAGTGGGCCCCGGAAGTGGATTTCTGCACTATATGCACTTAGTTACTTATTTTCTGTAATGCTTAGTAACTATTCTAGTATGAATAGTACTTTTTACTATTGTATTTGAGATCTTATGCCATTTTTCACATTTGGGAGGCTGGCCATTCGGCCATGCCTAGACCTTTTTCTCTTATGTATTTTCCAAAGGTGGAGTTTCTACACCTCATAGATTAAGGTACGAAGCTCTGCTATTCTTCATGAATTGATGCAAGTACTATTGTTTCTCTTTCAATTCACGCTTACTTCTTCTCCAAGATATACTCTCGTACTTAATTCAGTTAAGTCAGAATGAAGGGGTGATCCGTGACAATCATCCACTATCTTCGTTACTCGCTTAGCCAAGATCTGCGTGCCTGACAACCACAAGCGGTCTACATGATGTTCAACGTAGTCATTGGACGACAACTGGAGTATAGTCTCTTGGGTCTCTGATCCACGGATTTGACTTGCCTCTCCTAACAATAGAGCATTTGAATCCATAAGATTAAAACCTTCGTGGTAGAGGCTACAACCAATTGGCAGCATTCCCGAGATCCGAAAAGTCTAAACCTTGTCTGTGGTATTCCGAATAGGATCTGGGATGGGATGACTGTGACGAGCTTCAAACTCACGAATGTTGGGCGCAGTGACAGTGTGCAAAAGGATAGAGAGATCCTATTCCGACACAAGTGAGAACCGACAGATGATTAGCCGTGCGGTAGCTGTGCCTAGTATTTTTCATCCGAGACGAGAGATCCGACAGTTGATTAGCCGTACAGAAACCATACTTGGACCATTTTCACTGAGAGGACGGATGGTAGCCATTGACAACGGTGATCCACCAACATACAACTTGCCATGGAAGGGAGCACGCATGATTGGATGAAGACAATAGGAAAGCAGAGGTTCAGAAGCAACAAAGCATCTCCAAACGCTTATCTGAAATTTTCACCAATGAATTACATAAGTATCTTTATTTTAATTTACGTTTTATTTATCTTTCAAGTATCAAAACTCATAACCAATTGAATCCGCCTGACTAAGATTTATAGGATGACCATAGGTTGCTTCAAGCCGGCAATCTCCGTGGGATCGACCCTTACTCGCGTAAGGTTTTATTACTTGGACGACCCAGTGCACTTGCTGGTTAGTTGTACCGGAGTTGTAAAAAGTGTGATCACAATTCCGTGCACCAAATTTTTGGGATATAATGTCCAACACACTTTACAATAGAAAGAAAATGATGCAACAAAACAAAATAGAACATAAATTCACACTTCGCATTCATAATCATTGTCTTCATAATCACTTTCAATCATTTTTCTTCCTCATTTCTTACTCGGAGCAGGTGGACAATACTACTGTATCTTACTCGGAGTCTCAGCTCATATCTGATCAAGTGGATAACATCACTGCATCTTATCCGGTTTCATATATCTCAATCAATCTCGTCATATCTCATTCAAAGTTCATAATTAACTCATTTCTCCTCATTGTTTTTTCTCATAACCAACCATTTCATCAAATATCTCTTAACTCAACCACATTTCATTACTAATATCATTATCTTCATTATTTACTTCTTATTCAACATTACTAATACCTCACTATAATTAAAACTAAGTTTTAGGTCCTTAGGGGGAAAAAATAGAGGTTTGGAGGTTAGAAATTAGGTTAAATTTACAAAAATGCATTTTTTCAAAAATAGGATCTCGCATATGCAAGCCCTGTCCGCGTACGTGAGTACGCTGAGCAGAATTGAATGGCTGCATATGCACACCATATCTCGCGTACGCGGGGGTGTAATTCGCCATTTCATGTATGCAACCATTATCCGCGTACGCGAGCATTCCAAACAGTAGCCAATTCCTGCATACGCAGCCATATGTCTGCGTACGCGGGCCCTATATCTTCTTAAAAAGTTGTTACAAAACCTGTAGAAATATTTTTGCACACTGAACTTCCGACGCGCATAAAGTTTTTGTTGGAAACTATTTTTAGTCTATTCTTCGAACGACGTAATCTTCACAGACCCAATTTTCATTTTAAATAAGTTTGGAAAGTTTGACGATCTGGAAGCCGAGTTATGGCCCGCCAAAATTTGGCCAAAAATAAAGTTTATACAAACAATTTGCTAAACCTCTATTTTACCTAACTTCCTATGTAAAACCAACATTTTATACTTCAAAATACTCCAAATTCATCCAACACATCTCCACATCTTTTCCCTACCTTTCACAAGCTACCACACCACAATTTGGGCAACTTTATTCCAATAATTTCTCAATTTATATAAACACAATTTATCAATTACCAACATTCACAATTTCACACTCATTACCCACATAAATCATTAATTATCAACCTATTTCAAAAATACTCAACAATTTCATTAAAATTACTAGCTCTCAACATACATATATGCTTCAACCTATTTTATGGTCATCTAGCCTAAATTTTCACGAAACATTATATATTATCTACGAGAAACCAAAATTGTACCTTGGCCGATTCCTCCCTAATGTTCAAAATGCCACAACCACCACCATTCCACCAACGTCCCAAACACCAAAATGCACACCAGTAGCAACTCAACCTCTACGGTCTAAAATCAAGCTTCCAACACCACCAATTTGGTCCCAATACATATACTGTAAACCAATACCAATTAATATCACACAAGAATCAACATAGGGTTCTCAATTATTAATTATTTACAAGAGTTAGAGATTTTTCTCCTTACTGACAGAAATTAGAACAAAACCCGGCAAGCCCACAAGGCTAGTTTGATCTTAAACACTAAAATTCAACAAAATCTCAACACTTTTACTCAATTTTTGAAATTGGCAAAAGAATAACTGGGTGTGAAATTGAGATTTTCTTACCAAATTGTTCGGTGAATTTTGTAGAGAATTCCAAGACGAACACGTGGCTGCTGACCGCTCGTCAATCGTAGCTCCAGAAAGTTACGTGGGATTGCAATTAAAGCAAGGGTTAGGGTTCTTTGATTTCACCCTTTCCCTCACATTTCAGCATGTTTCATTGTGTTGGGGAAGGAGAAAAGCTTCTGCTTATTTGTTTTAGTTAATTAGGTTAGGTTCTGGGTTCGGTTTAATTGGTTTGGCCCGTTCGATTCAATTTTGGATCAAAATCTTTAAAATTAGTGTTAAAATTTGTGTCTTAATTATTTCTACCTTATTAAACTATAAAATTTAATTTTTTAATTTCTTTAAATAATAATTAATTTATTAACTAATTATTTATTAATTATTTGAAGTTTACACATACAATAATAATTATTCGAAGTTTACATATGCAAGATAGAGCGTCCTCTCAAAATTATATCAGCATTGTTCGAACGAAGGACAAGAAGGATAGAGCACCTGCCATTGTGCCACAAATCTTCTTACCACTATATATGCTAACCATGGGAATGTCTTTGGTAGAAAAAGTATTTTTCGGACCTTGGTGGCCCAGGTAGAAAGATGCCATTTCAATGGCTAGGATGGCATCTGTACGAAATTTGTTTAAAATTGTATGTTTGACCTAAAATTTAATGAATTTACAGAATAATCCAGCATGGTTTGGTTTGGTTTGAGTTTTATGAACCGGTTTATATATTTTTTGGAGGAAATTTTTGTGTGTTAGAACGTGGGCTACCGTTGTCCCCCCCAAAAAGTCTATAATACAAAACCCATATCCTAAAGAGCACCCATAATTATGATGGTTGTTCTAATGGTCATCATCCTCAGTCTGTCGATCAAATGGGGACAAGATTGGAAGGGTCTTTGTCGCAACGGCGACGACTGAGGGAGAGCTCCATATGCCCAACGACAGAACTCGATGCCGACGAGAGGGTTCGAGGATGGGAGATTCAATGGCAGAGGTGTCTAACGGTCTGATACAAAGCGGGGACGACACCTAGTGAGCGTTGCAGATCTTGGAAGGATGCGAAAATGGGTCTGCGAGAGGAGACAGGAAATAGGACACAGCCACTCCTAAGACATAACGACATGATAAAGATGCCATCTCGTGAAATGGTGTTGCCAAGAAGAAGTTTGTAATGGACACGGCAATAGAGGTGGAAACAAAGATACAAGACCCGTGTGAAAGAGGGGAAATTGTTTGGTGATGGGCAAGTTGTTGGTTTCGGGTCCGATCGTCGTAATGCACCTGGACTCCTGTCGAAAAAAAAGGGACGAATATTATTCCATTACCTTAATAATGTTACCCCAACCCTCCCGTAGAACTGGTCAAGTAGCACTTCTACATGGACATGTATCTGGAAAAGCTTGATGCAGATGCAAATGTTGTGCTATTCTATCGCAACCGATTTCAAGATTAACCTTAATTTGGGAGTTGGTATATGAGAAACATTTGTTTGTCCTTATAAGTCATTGTAATTACACCAAAATTAAAAGACATGGAATATAAAGAATTAATAATGGAGAAACCCACTGAAGTAAAACAGTACTAGTTAGTGTAATGTAAGAAGAAGGTTGCAGATAGAATTCAGTTTGGTGAGCAAGTTGGGACGCGATTTAGGGTATAGCAAAAGCGATGAACATTGTACGCAAACAACACCCCTTCCATAGATGGTTAATAGTAAGTGTGTGAAGAAACATAGTCTATTCTTTGAGTAGCAATAAGTACATTAGGTAATGGAATTCTGAAAAAGTGACATAGTAAGATAATCCACAAAATACAAGTCTGATTAACAAGATAAGGATAGCAAGATTCAGGAGCTTACAGCTTGGTTGCTCTATCGGACCTGCAGTGCTATGACTGGCTCAGTTGAGATGACCTTGAAGATTCCCACACCTCTGGGATGGAATTTGCACAGGCTAGCAAGTCTGCCCAACCTCCAAAAATGACCTCGAAGCTATCGTCTCACTTGCCACTAAATCTGTTGTAGGGGCCTCGACCTTAATATGGCCGTGTAATAGGATGAGTGTGTGCCTTTGACCAGTGAAATGGCTCAGATGAGGGATATTTGGCTGATTGTAGCATAGCAACAGATTATTAACAGAGAAAACTTATTGATGAAGACACGTACAAGAAAATAAATTGGTGCAGGTAAACAAGGGGGTGGGAGAATGGTAATAAAGGAACAGGTTGTATGTAAGTTGCCTTACCAACAGGTGGGAGGACAAGGCACGGCTAGTGAGGTCTATGACAAAGAAGGGCCATTTGGTCTTGTGCGTTTCAACTATCGTTTTGGCCTTATCCGACAAAGGATTGTTGATACAGTAGGCACGCTGGTAAGTGCCTTTCTTTACATATGGTGGTTCCTCGGACAGTCAGGGCTGGTAGGCATTTTTGCGGCCACCGAAGTCAAAGATACGTATTTGGAACTCAGATTTTCCCTTGTGCTTGAAAAGAAGAATGGAGTCTAGATTTATTTGGTACATCCGATAGAAATGTGGCCAACCTCGGGTCAATGCGATGATGTCATTTTGCTGTTCTTTCCAGAAACAACGAAAGTGGGCATTCCTTCCATCAGGAACCACCAAGTTTATGTAGGGTGTCCAGTTCGAAAGTTCGTTTGGAGTGATCGGAAGGGAATGTGAAAGACCAGGCAATTGTGGTCAACATATTGGTCATTGAGCAAGGAATAACATTGCGTGGCTTACCAGTTTAAAGCAGGTGGGCCTTATGATTGGCTTCAAAAAATGTAGTCGACTGTGTTAATGGTTTTCTTGATCGGCTGTTGCAGGTCGCTTGCCCTTGTTCCTGGAGGAAGACATGTGCACCTAAAACAGAACAAATAATAACGTTGAGGGTGGTCATGTAAATGAACTAAAATAGTATGACAAACACAACTACACCATTATAGAGCCCCATTATGTTATTTGAAATAGAAACATTTTCCCAGTGTGTGAGAGAAAATGAATGAGCTGCAAATAATGTTAGGATCTAGGGTTTCATCTGAGAAGGGAGAAAAATGGAAGCAAAAAATAGAAACATACACAAAAGCTTTGAAGCGGAAAATAAGGGGATCCTGAGTGAGTCATTTTGCATCGAGCGCAACTTTGTGGTTGAGAACATGAATTGCGATCTAAAGCAAACCGTTAGAATTATCATGGGACCATGGAATGGTAAAAAACCATAAACCAATTAGTTATATGAAACATGCAGACAAGGCAGTAAACGCAACAGAGTGGAGGTCCAATAAGTATTCCACAAACAGTGCACCGTTCGGCATAGGGACAACGGAAAGGAGGGAATTCCAACAATCATAGTGATTAGGGATGCTAAAATTAGCACGGGTTACCTTTTATTTTCTTATCCATGTATCTGGTGATGGATTCCGTAATAAACATCACTAGTTTACTATTCAAGGTGAAACCGTAGCCAATTTCATACAATTCAATTATTTTGTTTTTTTGACTGGGATACAACACCTTAGCGAAACCCAAACGGTGCCATAATCTTCAAACTGAACGACGTACGATGGTACAGAGAAAACAAAAAGGGTCACGCACTTACACGCCCATTTTTGTTTAGTGACACTTGAAGGCCCGCATTCATTCGCACGAGAACGAAACAATCCAGAGAGTTACGCACATTGCACGCTAACTGACGTCCCCAACCCTAGTTTCCTCCCCGTTCGTGCAATTGAATCGCATAGTATGCCACTTTAGAGGGGTTGCTTCGAAATTGCTTAACCACTTGACTCGTTTTACATCAACATCACGTTTTTAAGTTTTTAACACACCAGCAACTAGTCTTTACAGCCCTAAACCCACATAGACAGAAGGCACACAGCACAAGCTACGTTACTTACGCAGTTATGGTTTCTGTAAAACAAACCCACAGATACAGAGCAAACTTCACAACTCATAACATATGCATACGTCTAGCCGGATGTCAAGTCAACATATGGTATACGCAGCTCACAACCATAATCACACACAACGATTTCTGATGAATGCCTAAAGTGGGTTAGGAATTTTCACAAAATTAGAATTTCTCCGTTGCAAGTATAGTCCAAACCAAACAATCAACCATCAATCAAAGTTTAATTTCAAATTAAAATAACCGAGAGTAGTTAAACATCGGGTCGTCTTCCCTAAGAACTAATACCAATAAGTGCCTAAAATTGGTTGTGGAAAGCAAAAGGGGGTTTTCAATGATGAAAGCAAACAAAATAAAAGAATTAAAGAAAGATCCAAAATTGCAGTTACTAAACTAATAAAGGAATAAAAGAACTATGTATGTAATATAAACAAGTAAGACTCAAAATTGAGGGAATTCTTATTCAAAACATAAATGGAACCTTGACTTTGGATGAGTTATGAAATACCTTCCTTGCCATAACCACAACTATGATAATTATGATGGGTTAATCTCACCTAGTCAACCCTTAACATCGAAGAGAAAGTCAAGTGAGCATAATTGTTATTAATCCATAAATCCTAGCTAACTTACTAATTACCTTAGTAAGAAGTTAGCGTTAGTGGAAACAATAACAACCAACAACCCAAGAATTATCACTAAATGTTGGACATTATGACTTTAGTAATCCATATACTCAATCCCCCAAGTCAAGGGGTGAAAATTTACCCCATAATCAAAATTGGCATTTCATCAAATACATAGTGGGCATAATCATAAAATATAGCGAAATTGTGAAAATGATAAAAGCTATGAATCACAAATGATCAAAATCAACAATAGTAACTCAAACAAACATAAAATAACCAACAATCATCAAATTAACCAACTAGAATTCAAAATCGCAAAACTATATATGTATTGATAAAGGGAATTGAAATATAAGAAAGTGTAGAACAAGTAATGTAATAAAAGAGAAAATTAAGAAATACTTACAATGAGATAGCGAAATCCAAGACCAAAATTGAACTATAAAATGCTACATTGAAAACCTAATTAAAACCCTAAGAGAGAATTTGTATGCTATACTACTCCTACTCCCAGTATGTGTTGTCTAATCTAAAAGTGAGCTCCCCTAGTGTATGGATGTTGCCCCTTCATACAGCACTTTGATTTCAGCTTCAGCCTTCCAGAACTGGGCCAAAAGGCCCCCAAAATCGCGAGCCACGTGACTTTTTAATGAATTCACGTGCTGGTACTTGTGCGTATTGATGAGCGGATAATTTGTACGCTTTTTGGCATTGTTTTTAGTATGTTTTTAGTATGATCTAGTTAGTTTTTAGTATATTTTTATTAGTTTTTAGTTAAAATTCATTTTTCTGGACTTTACTATGAGTTTGTGTGTTTTTCTGTGATTTCAGGTATTTTCTGGCTGAAATTGAGGGACTTGAGCAAAAATCTGATCCAGAGACTGAAAAGGACTGCAGATGCTGTTGGATTCTGACCTCCCTGCACTCGAAGTGGATTTTCTGGAGCTACAGAAGCCCAATTGGCGCGCTCTCAATGGCGTTGGAAAGTAGACATCCTGGGCTTTCCAGCAATATATGATAGTCCATACTTTGCTCAAGATTTGATGGCCCAAACCGGCGTTCAAAGTCTCCCTCAGAATTCCCAGCGTTAAACGCTGGAACTGGCACCTAAATGGGAGTTAAACGCCCAAACTGGCATAAAAGCTGGCGTTTAACTCCAAGAAGAGTCTCTACACGAAAATGCTTCATTTCTCAGCCCAAGCACACACCAAGTGGGCCCGGAAGTGGATTTTTATGTCATTTACTCATCTTTGTAATTCTTAAGCTACTAGTTTCCTATAAATAGGACCTTTTACTATTGTATTTTCATCTTTTGATCACTTTAGATCTCTAGATCATCTTTGGACATCTAGTTCTTAGATCAGATCTTGGTTCTTCTGGTTCCCTCTCTGGGACCGAAGCCAATGATCACTCTTGTTCTTATGTATTTTCAACGGTGGAGTTTCTACACACCATAGATTAAGGTGTGGAGCTCTGCTGTACCTCGAGTATTAATGCAATTACTATTGTTCTTCTATTCAATTCCACTTGTTCTTTGTCCAAGATATCACTTGTTCTTCAACTTGATGAATGTGATGATCCGTGACACTTGATGAGCGGATATTTTGTACGCTTTTTGGGGGTAATTTCATGAAGATTTTAGCATGTTTCAGTTAGTGTGTTTTTCTGTGATTTCAGGTATTTTCTGGCTGAAATTGAGGGAGCTGAGCAAAAATCTGACTTAGGCTGAAAAAGGACTGCTGATGCTGTTGGATCCTGACCTCCCTGCACTCGAAATGGATTTTCTGGAGCTACAGGAGTCCAATTGGCGCGCTCTCAACGGCGTTGGAAAGTAGACATCCAGGGCTTTCCAGCAATATATAATAGTCCATACTTTGCGCAAGGATAGACGACGTAACTTGGCGTTGAATGCCAAGTACATGCTGCTGTCTGGAGTTAAACGCCAGAAAAACGTCATGATCCGGAGTTGAACACCCAAAACACGTCAAAACCTGGAGTTTGACGCCAAGAAAGGCCTTTACACGTGGAAAGCTTTAGTCTCAGCCCCAGCACACACCAAGTGGGCCCCAGAAGTGGATTTCTGCACCAATTATCTTAGTTTATTCATTTTTCTGTAAACCTAGGTTACTAGTTTACTATTTAAACAACTTTTACAGACTTATCTTGTACCTCATGACATTTTCAGATCTGAATTACATACTTTGTGACGGCATGAGTCTCTAAACTCCATTGTTGGGGGTGAGGAGCTCTGCAGCGTCTCGATGATTTAATACAATTCCTTTGTTTTCCATTCAAACACGCTTGTTCTTATCTAAGATGTTTATTCGCGCTTAATTGTGAAGAAGGTGATGATCCGTGACACTCATCACCTTCCTCAACCCATGAACGTGTGCCTGACAACCACCTCCGTTCTACATCAGATTGAATGAATATCTCTTAGATTCCCCAACAGAATCTTCGTGGTATAAGCCGGATGGATGGCGGCATTCATGAGAATCCGGAAAGTCTAAACCTTGTCTGTGGTATTCCGAGTAAGATTCCGGGATTGAATGACTGTGACGTGCTTCAAACTTTAACCTGCTGGGCGTTAGTGACAGACGCAAAAGAGGGATTCTATTCCAGTAGGAGCGGGAACCAACCGGTGATTGGCCGTACTGTGACAGAGTGCGTGAGCATTAGCTTTCACTGCGAGGATGGGAAGTAGCCATTGACAACGGTGACACCCTACATAGAGCTTGCCATGGATAGAACCTGCGTGTGAGAAGAGGATTCCAAGGAAGAGTTGAAGTCAAAGGACAAAGCATCTCCAAAACTCCAACATATTCTCCATTACTGCACAACAAGTAACTCTATTGTTCTCTTTTACTCCTCTAATCAAATCTGGTAATTTCACTTTTAATCCAAATAATCCTATTGACATCCTGACTAAGATTAATAAAATAAATATTGATTGCTTCAAACCAATAATCTCTGTGGATTCGACCCTTACTCACGTAAGGTATTACTTGGACGACCCAGTACACTTGCTGGTTAGTTGAACGGAGTTGTGTTCACTAGTGCCAATTTCTAAAATCCAATTACAAGAAAAAAGGATCACAATTTCGTCCACCAAGTTTTTGGCGCCGTTGCCGGGGATTATTGAGTTTGGACAATTGAAGGCTTATTTTATTTCTTAGATTAGGAATAATTTATTTTTATTTTTATTCTTATTTTTATTATTATAGAGTCATTAAATCAATATTGATAGGATAGTTTCTTTTCAAAAATTTCTTTTCAAAATTTATTATTTTTCTTTTAATTAATTGCTAATTTTCGTGAGTTTAGTGTCTTGTTCTAAGTTTGGTGTTAATTGCATATTTTAAATTTTCTCTAAAATTTTCGTGTTTTTGCTCTTGGTTCTTCATTGATCTTCAAGTTGTTCTTGTTTATTTTTCTTGTTAGATCTTGAATTTTTCTTGTTTTGTGTCTTTTCTTGTTTCACTTTTGTTCTTTCTAAAGCATTAATTGGAATATTTAGAACAAGTGTTATATTTAATCCAATTGGGTTTACGCTTTGGAACCTTTTTCAAAAACATTTTTTTCTCCATTTAATCTTGTGCCAAACTTTAAGTTTGGTGTTTTCTTGTTAATTTTTCTTTATTTTTCGAAAACTTGTGTTGATTTTCTAAAAATTTTAAGTTTGGTGTTCTTTCTTGTGTTCTTGGTGTTCTTGTGAATCTTCAAAGTGTTCTTAAGTTTTTCTTGTGTCTTGATCTTAAAATTTTTAAGTTTGGTGTTCCTTGGTGTTTTCCCTCCAAAAATTTTCGAAAAAATAAGGAGCATTAGATCTAAAAATTTTAAGTCTTGTGTCTTTTGTGTGTTTTTCTCTTTCATCATAAAATTCAAAATTCAAAAAATTTTATTTTTCTAACTAATTTTGAACTAATTTTTTTCGAAAATCTTTCATAAAAATTCAATTTTCAATTTCAAAATATTTCTACTTTCTTTCATTTATTTTGTTTCTATTTTAATATATTCTTATATATTCCACTTTTATTTATTCCATAACTATAAATTCTCAACTTGTATTCAATATGGAAGCAAGTGGGAATGAACAGTCCAAGAGGACTCTGGGGTCATATGCTAACCCCACTACTGCTTCATATGGGAGTAGTATCTGTATACCCTCCATTGGAGTTAGTAGCTTTGAGCTGAATCCTCAGCTCATTATCATGGTGCAGCAAAACTGCCAGTATTCTGGTCTTCCACATGAAGAACCTACAGAGTTTCTGGCACAATTTCTGCAAATTGCTGATACAGTACATGATAAGGAAGTAGATCAGGATGTCTACAGACTACTACTGTTTCCATTTGCTGTAAAAGATCAAGCTAAGAGGTGGTTAAATAACCAGCCTAAAAACAGCATAAAAACATGGAAACAACTGTCAGAAAAATTCCTGAATCACTATTTCCCTCCAAAACGGATGACACAGCTAAGGCTAAGCATCCAAGGCTTCAAACAAGGAGATAATGAATCCCTTTATGATGCCTGGGAGAGATACAGAGAGATGCTAAGAAAATGCCCCTCTGAAATGTTTTCAGAATGGGTGCAATTAGACATCTTCTACTATGGGCTTACAGAAAAAGCTCAGATTTCTCTAGACCACTCAGCTGGTGGATCTATCCACATGAGAAAAACAATTGAAGAAGCTCAAGAGCTTATTGATACAGTTGCCAGAAATCAGCATCTGTACCTAAGCAGTGAATCCTCTATGAAAGAAGAAGCTAAAACAGTAACTGCAGAACTCAGTCCAGTGGATCAGGCTAATGAATTCAATCAGCAATTAGATTTTCTAACTCAACAACTAGCCGAATTCAAGGAAATATTACAGGAAACAAGAATGGCTAACAGGAACATGGAAGTGCAATTAAAGCAGACAGAAAAGCAACTGTCAAAACAAATAACAGAAGAATGCCAAGCAGTTCAATTAAGAAGTGGGAAAACATTAAATACCTCACTTCACAGCAGCAGGAAACCAAGAAATGAACAAGAGGATACTCAAAATCCCTCTGAGGACAAGCAGAGCCCAGAGAGGAACAAAGCTGGCGCTGAACGCCCAGACCATGCCTATTCCTGGCGTTCAACGCCAGAAACAAGCATGGATCTGGCGTTGAACGCCCAAAGGGAGCATGGTTCTGGCGTTCAAACGCCAGTAACAAACAAGGAAGTGGCGTTTGACGCCACTCCAGCTCCCACCACTGGCATTCAAATGCCAGTGGGGAATCAGTCACATACAAGTGCTGACCTTCCTAAAAAGGCTTCCCAACCCACTTCTGTAGGCAATAAACCTGCAGCAACTAAGGTTGAGGAATACAAAGCCAAAATGCCTTATCCTCAAAAACTCCGCCAAGCGGAACAGGATAAGCAATTTGCCCGCTTTACAGACTATCTCAGGACTCTTGAAATAAAGATTCCGTTTGCAGAAGCACTTGAGCAAATACCTTCTTATGCTAAGTTCATGAAAGAAATCTTAAGTCATAAGAAGGATTGGAGGGAAACTGAAAAAGTCTACCTCACTGAAGAATGCAGTGCAGTCATTCTGAAAAGCTTACCTGAGAAGCTTAAAGATCCTGGGAGCTTTATGATACCATGCACATTAGAGGGTAATTGCACCAAGCAAGCTTTATGTGATCTTGGGGCAAGTATCAACTTAATACCTGCATCTACTATCAGAAAGCTTGGTTTAACTGAAGAAATTAAACCAACCAGGATATGTCTTCAACTTGCTGATGGCTCCATTAAGTACCCATCAGGCGTGATTGAAGACATGATTGTCAAGGTTGGGCCATTCGCCTTTCCTACTGACTTTGTGGTGCTGGAAATGGAGGAGCACAAGAGTGCAACTCTCATTCTAGGAAGACCTTTCCTAGCAACTGGCCGAACCCTCATTGATGTCCAAAAAGGGAAAGTGACCTTGAGAGTCAATGAGGAGGAGTTCAAGTTGAATGTTGTCAAAGCAATGCAACATCCAGACACCCAAAATGACTGCATGAGTGTTGATATTATTGATTCTCTGGTAAGAGAAGTCAATATGGCTGAGAGTTTGGAATCAGAGCTAGAGGACATCTTTAAAGATGTTCAGCCTGATTTGGAGGAGTCAGAGAAGATAATAGAACATCTGAAAATCCCTCAAGAAGAGGAGAAACCTCCAAAACCCGAACTCAAACCATTACCACCATCCCTGAAATATGCATTTCTGGGAGAAGGTGATACCTTTCCTGTAATTATAAGCGCTACCTTAGAGCCACAGGAAGAGGAAGCACTAATTCAAGTGCTAAGGACACACAAGACAGCTCTTGGGTGGTCCATCAGTGATCTTAAGGGCATTAGCCCAGCCAGATGCATGCATAAGATCCTATTGGAAGGTGACGCCAAGCCTGTGGTCCAACCACAGAGGCGGCTGAACCCAGCCATGAAGGAAGTGGTGCAAAAGGAGGTCACTAAATTACTAGAGGCTGGGATTATTTATCCTATTTCTGACAGCCCCTGGGTGAGCCCTGTCCAAGTTGTCCCAAAGAAAGGAGGCATGACAGTGGTTCATAATGAAAAAAATGAACTGGTTCCTACAAGAACAGTTACAGGGTGGCGTATGTGCATTGATTATAGAAGGCTCAATACAGCCACCAGAAAGGATCATTTTCCTTTACCATTCATAGACCAGATGCTAGAAAGACTAGCAGGTCATGAATACTACTGCTTCCTGGATGGATATTCAGGTTATAATCAAATTGCAGTAGATCCCCAGGATCAGGAGAAAACGGCATTCACATGCCCATCCGGAGTATTTGCATACAAAAGGATGCCATTTGGCCTGTGTAATGCACCTGCAACTTTTCAAAGGTGCATGCTCTCAATTTTCTCTGATATGGTGGAAAAATTCCTGGAAGTCTTCATGGATGACTTTTCAGTATTTGGAGACTCATTCAGCTCCTGCCTAAACCATTTAGCACTTGTTCTGAAAAGATGCCAAGAGACTAATCTGGTTTTAAACTGGGAAAAATGTCACTTTATGGTGACTAAAGGAATTGTCCTTGGGCACAAAATTTCGAACAAGGGGATAGAGGTGGATCAAGCTAAGGTAGAAGTAATTGAAAAATTACCACCACCTGCTAATGTTAAGGCAATTAGAAGCTTTCTGGGGCATGCAGGATTCTATAGGAGGTTTATAAAGGATTTTTCTAAAATCGCCAAACCTCTGAGCAACCTGCTAGCTGCTGACACGCCATTCATCTTTGATAAAGAGTGTCTGCAGGCATTTGAGACTCTGAAAGCTAAATTGGTCTCAACACCAATCATCTCTGCACCAGACTGGACATTACCATTTGAATTAATGTGTGATGCTAGTGACCATGCCATTGGTGCAGTGTTGGGACAAAGGCATGACAAGCTTTTGCACGTCATTTACTATGCCAGCCGTGTTCTAAATGATGCACAGAAGAATTACACAACCACAGAAAAAGAGCTACTTGCAGTGGTTTACGCCATTGATAAATTCAGATCCTATTTAGTAGGATCAAAAGTGATTGTGTACACTGATCATGCTGCTCTTAAATATCTACTCACAAAGCAGGATTCAAAACCCAGACTTATCAGATGGGTGTTGCTTCTGCAAGAGTTTGATATAGAAATAAGAGACAGAAAAGGGACAGAAAATCAAGTAGCAGATCACCTGTCCCGAATAGAACCAGTAGAAGGGGCGTCCCTCCCTCTCACTGAGATCTCTGAAACCTTTCCGGATGAGCAACTGTTTGCCATCCAGGAAGTGCCATGGTTTGCAGACATTGCAAACTACAAGGCAGTGAGATTCATACCCAAAGAGTACAGTAGGATGCAATCAAAGAAATTAATCACAGATGCAAAGTACTATCTTTGGGATGAACCATATCTCTTTAAGAGATGTGCAGACGGAATAATCCGTAGATGTGTGCCTAAAGAGGAAGCACAGAAGATCCTTTGGCATTGCCATGGATCACAGTATGGAGGACATTTTGGAAGTGAGCGAACTGCCACAAGAGTCCTCCAAAGTGGCTTCTACTGGCCTACTCTCTATAAAGATTCCCGAGCATTTGTGCTTAATTGTGACAGTTGCCAAAGATCAGGCAACCTACCTCACAGCTATGCCATGCCTCAACAAGGAATCTTGGAGATTGAATTGTTTGATGTATGGGGTATTGACTTCATGGGACCTTTCCCACCATCATACTCAAACACTTATATTCTGGTGGCAGTGGATTACGTATCCAAATGGGTGGAGGCTATTGCAACACCCACCAATGACACTAAAACAGTGTTAAAATTCCTCCAGAAACACATCTTCAGCAGATTTGGTGTCCCTAGAGTGTTAATCAGTGATGGGGGCACTCATTTCTGTAATAAACAGCTTTACTCTGCTCTGGTACGTTATGGAGTCAACCACAGGGTGGCTACTCCATATCATCCACAAACTAATGGGCAAGCTGAGGTCTCAAATAGAGAACTCAAAAGAATCCTGGAACGGACTGTAATTAACCATAGAAAGGATTGGGCAAGAAGCTTGGATGATGCTCTGTGGGCATACAGAACAGCATTTAAGACCCCTATAGGGACCTCTCCATACCAGCTTGTGTATGGAAAGGCATGTCACTTGCCAGTGGAACTGGAACACAAGGCCTACTGGGCAACCAGATTCCTGAACCTTGATGCCAAGTTAGCTGGAGAAAGACGATTACTCCAGTTGAATGAGCTAGAGGAATTTAGACTCAATGCTTTCGAAAATGCAAAAATTTACAAAGAGAAAGCAAAAAGATGGCATGATAAGAAATTGTCATCCAGAGTCTTTGAGCCAGGACAGAAAGTTCTGTTATTTAATTCAAGGCTCAAATTATTCCCTGGGAAATTAAAATCCCGGTGGAGAGGTCCATATGTCATTACAAACGTATCACCATATGGATACATAGAGCTTCAGGATAGTGACTCTAATAAAAAATTCATTGTTAATGGACAAAGAGTCAAACACTATCTTGAAGGCAATTTTGAGCAAGAGTGCTCAAAACTGAGACTTAATTAAAAACTCAGTAACAGTCCAGCTAATGACATTAAAGAAGCGCTTGCTGGGAGGCAACCCAGCCATTTCCTAAGTTATTTACTAATTAAATAAATTTTCTTTCTTTACAGGTTTAAGTTCAAGTATCTTCAAAGGTGAAATAACATATGGTTGAAGTCACAAGAGTTACAGGGAAATTTGGAAGCTCACTGGCGTGAAAAAGGCAGTAAGAAATACTTTGGGCGTTAAACGCCCAAAAGAAGCTCCCACTGGGCGTTTAACGCCAGTAAGGGTAGCCATCTGGGCGTTAAACGCCAGAAAGGAGCATTTTCTGGGCGTTAAACGCCAGAAAGATGCACCTTCTGGGCGTTTAACGCCAATCTGCTAGCATTCTGGGCGTTTAGAAAAACGCCCAGTAAAGAAGGACTTCCTGGCGTTCAACGCCAGAAAGAAGCATCACATGGGCGTTGAACGCCCAGGAGAAGCATCACATGGGCGTTAAACGCCCAAACCATGCACCATGTGGGCGTTTAACGCCAGGATGGTGGGAGGAGGTACATTTTCATTTTTTTTTACAATTTTTCAAATTTTTTTGTTTCAATTCATGATTTCTTGCATGAACATATTTTAAATTATTTCTTTCAATTCTAAAAGTTTTTATCCTAATTTCTAAAATCCCTTTTTCAAAAATATTACATATATCTTAATCCAGAAGGCCAAATGGCTTTCCAATTCAAGCCATCATCTTTTCAAATTTGTTTCCAACACATCAATAATCCATTTTAAAAAATCCTCTTCAAAATTAAATTTCAAATTTATCTTTTAAATTATGATTCATATCTTCTCCTTTTTAAAATTATATCTTTTTCTGATTATATCTTTTAAAATTATATCTTCTATCTTATCTCTTTCCTTTTTTCGAAAAATTTCCCACCCCCCTCCCTATATCTTGTGTTCGGCGCCCTCCTCATCATCACCCCTCCACACTGCTCTCCTCCTATCCCTCTTCTTTCTTCTCTTTTTGCTTGAGGACAAGCAAAGCTCTAAGTTTGGTGTGGATATCCGTGATCATCAAATTCATGGCCCCAAGAGGAAAGCAACCCACCCAAAAGGGCAAGAAAGAAAGCACTCCAAAGCCACTTTGGAATCAAGGGAAGTTCTTATCTAAAGAACATTCAGATCATTATTATAAAATAATGAGTCACAGATCAGTGATCCCGGAAGTCAGATTTGATTTGAAAGAAGATGAATATCCGGAGATCCAAGAGCAAATCAGAAACAGGCATTGGGAAATTCTGGCCAATCCTGAAACAAAAGTGGGAAGAAACATGGTTCAAGAGTTCTATGCTAATCTATGGCAGACAGAAAGGCAAAGAATCGTTGGAGCTGCTATCTTTGATCATAAAACTGTAGTCAGAGGAAAGATCATTCATACCAATCCTGACAGGATCAGGGAGATATTCAAGATTCCTCAACTAAAAGACGACCCAGACTCCTTTAATAGGAGAATGATGAGGGTCAATAAAGGGTTGGACAAGATTCTGGAGGATATATGCATCCCTGGAGCCAAGTGGACTACCAGCACAACTGGCGACCCAGTTCAACTAAAAAGGGAGGATCTAAAACCAGTAGCCAGAGGCTGGCTGGATTTCGTAGGGCGTTCCATATTGCCCACCAGCAACCGTTCTGAAGTAACCATCAAAAGAGCTGTCATGATTCACTGCATCATGTTGGGAAAAGAGGTAGAAGTCCATCAGCTGATCTCATGTGAGCTATACAAAGTAGCAAACAGGAACTCTAAAGACGCCAGATTGGCCTATCCAAGCTTAATTTCTATGCTCTGCAAAGATGCCGGAGTGAAGATGGGAATAACAGAGTACATCCCAGTTGAAAAGCCAATTACTGGAATATCAATGGTCAGGCAACAACAAGATGATCCACATAAGAGGAGAGCACAGGAAGCCCTCCCAGAGCTACCTCAATTCGAATTTTGGGAACATCTTGAAGCATCTATCTCTAACTTGCAAGAAGCTATGGATCAAATAAAGGAAGAACAGAATAATCAAAGTAGCATGCTTTGCAAACTGCTCAAAGAACAGGAGGAGCAAGGGCGTGATCTAAGGGAGCTGAAGCGCCAAAAATTAATCCTTGAACAACACTCCAGAGATTAGAGGAACACTTCCTTCCTCAAAACAAAAGGTTGCTGAGTTCCAATTTTCCTGCTTTAATTTAGTGATAGCGTTTTTTTTATTTGAAATTCACCTTAGGAGATATTTAGTAGTAATTAGTATGTCTATTTTGATTTTATTTCCAATTAAGCTATAGTTTATTTTTCTCATCATCATCAGGCATGAATAAAGTAGTAGATTTTATTTTAGAATAAAGAAGTAATCTATATTTTTCGAGTTCTTAATAATAAAATTTATAATTAATTATATGTGGTGGCAATACTTTTTGTTCTCTGAATGAATGCTTGAACAGTGCATAAATTGTATTTTGAATTTGATGAATATTGGCTCCTGAAAGGATGAAGAACACGAAAAATATTATTGATGATCTGAAAAATCATGAAATTGATTCTTGAAGCAAGAAAAAGCAGTTCAAAAAAAATATATAATTACAATCAAAAGGAATAAAAGCCAAGCAGCCCTTAAAACCAAAAGGCAAGGGTAAAAAGGATCCAAGGCTTTGAGCATCTATGGATAGGAGGGCCCAAGGAAATAAAATCCAGGCCTAAGCGGCTAAATCCAGCTGTCCCTAACCATGTGCTTGTGTCATGGAGGTCCAAGTGAAAAGCTTGAGACTGAGTGGTTAAAGTCGTGATCCAAAGCAAAAGAGTGTGCTTAAGAGCTCTGGACACCACTGACTGGGGACTCTAGCAAAGCTGAGTCACAATCTGAAAAGGTTCACCCAGTTATGTGTCTGTGGCATTTATGTATCCGGTGGTAATACTGGAAAACAAAGTGCTTAGGGCCACAGCCAAGACTCATAAAATAACTGTGTTCAAGAATCAACATACTACACTAGGAGAGTCAATAATACTATCTGAATTCTGAGTTCCTAAGGATGCCAATTATTCTGAAAATTTAAAGATACAGGGGGATGCCAAAACTGTTCAGAGACAAAAAGCTACAAGCCCCGCTCATCTAATAAATCTGAGCCTCATTTAAAACTCAAAAATATTATTACTTCTTAATTTCTGTTAGAACCTATCTTATTCATCTAGTTGCTTGAGGACAAGCAACAGTTTAAGTTTGGTGTTGTGATGAGCGGATATTTTGTACGCTTTTTGGGGGTAATTTCATGAAGATTTTAGCATGTTTCAGTTAGTTTTTAGTAAAATAATATTAGTTTTTAGGCAAAAATCATATTTCTGGACTTTACTATGAGTTTGTGTGTTTTTCTGTGATTTCAGGTATTTTCTGGCTGAAATTGAGGGAGCTGAGCAAAAATCTGACTTAGGCTGAAAAAGGACTGCTGATGCTGTTGGATCCTGACCTCCCTGCACTCGAAATGGATTTTCTGGAGCTACAGGAGTCCAATTGGCGCGCTCTCAACGGCGTTGGAAAGTAGACATCCAGGGATTTCCAGCAATATATAATAGTCCATACTTTGCGCAAGGATAGACGACGTAACTTGGCGTTGAATGCCAAGTACATGCTGCTGTCTGGAGTTAAACGCCAGAAAAACGTCATGATCCGGAGTTGAACGCCCAAAACACGTCAAAACCTGGAGTTTGACGCCAAGAAAGGCCTTTACACGTGGAAAGCTTTAGTCTCAGCCCCAGCACACACCAAGTGGGCCCCAGAAGTGGATTTCTGCACCAATTATCTTAGTTTATTCATTTTTCTGTAAACCTAGGTTACTAGTTTACTATTTAAACAACTTTTACAGACTTATCTTGTACCTCATGACATTTTCAGATCTGAATTACATACTTTGTGACGGCATGAGTCTCTAAACTCCATTGTTGGGGGTGAGGAGCTCTGCAGCGTCTCGATGATTTAATACAATTCCTTTGTTTTCCATTCAAACACGCTTGTTCTTATCTAAGATGTTTATTCGCGCTTAATTGTGAAGAAGGTGATGATCCGTGACACTCATCACCTTCCTCAACCCATGAACGTGTGCCTGACAACCACCTCCGTTCTACATCAGATTGAATGAATATCTCTTAGATTCCCCAACAGAATCTTCGTGGTATAAGCCGGATGGATGGCGGCATTCATGAGAATCCGGAAAGTCTAAACCTTGTCTGTGGTATTCCGAGTAGGATTCCGGGATTGAATGACTGTGACGTGCTTCAAACTTTAACCTGCTGGGCGTTAGTGACAGACGCAAAAGAGGGATTCTATTCCAGTAGGAGCGGGAACCAACCGGTGATTGGCCGTACTGTGACAGAGTGCGTGAGCATTAGCTTTCACTGCGAGGATGGGAAGTAGCCATTGACAACGGTGACACCCTACATAGAGCTTGCCATGGATAGAACCTGCGTGTGAGAAGAGGATTCCAAGGAAGAGTTGAAGTCAAAGGACAAAGCATCTCCAAAACTCCAACATATTCTCCATTACTGCACAACAAGTAACTCTATTGTTCTCTTTTACTCCTCTAATCAAATCTGGTAATTTCACTTTTAATCCAAATAATCCTATTGACATCCTGACTAAGATTAATAAAATAAATATTGATTGCTTCAAACCAATAATCTCTGTGGATTCGACCCTTACTCACGTAAGGTATTACTTGGACGACCCAGTACACTTGCTGGTTAGTTGAACGGAGTTGTGTTCACTAGTGCCAATTTCTAAAATCCAATTACAAGAAAAAAGGATCACAATTTCGTCCACCAACACTCATAATCATTCTCACTCATGAACAAAGTGACTGACAACCACTCTTGTTCTACAAGCATACGAGGCTCTAGTGTTTATCTCTTGGATTCCTGATACACGATGCATGGTTGATCGCCTGACAACCGAGTGCTCGCCTGACAAACGAGCCAGCCATTCCGTGAGATCAGAGTCTTCGTGGTATAGGCAAGAACTGATGGCGGCATTCAAGAGAATCCGGAAGGTCTAACCTTGTCTGTGGTATTCTGAGTAGGATTCAATGATTGAATGACTGTGACGTGCTTCAAACTCCTGAAGACGGGGCATTAGTGACAGACGAAAAAGAATCACTGGATTCTATTCCGGCCTGATTGAGAACCGACAGATGGATAGCCGTGCCGTGACAGGGTGCGTTGAACATTTCCAATGAGAGGATGGGAGGTAGCCACTGACAACGGTGAAACCCTTGCATAAGCTTGCCATGGAAAGGAGTAAGAAGGATTGGATGAAGACAGTAGGAAAGCAGAGAGGCGGAAGGGAAAGTATCTTCATACGCTTATCTGAAGCTCTCATCAATGATATACATAAGTATCTCTATCTTTATCTTTATGTTTTATTCATCATCTATACCCATTTGAGTCTGCTTGACTAAGATTTACAAGGTGACCATAGCTTGCTTCATACCAACAATCTCCGTGGGATCGACCCTTACTCGCGTAAGGTTTATTACTTGGACGACCCAGTGCACTTGCTGGTTAGTTGTGCGGAGTTGTGATAGAGAGTTGAGATTGCAATGAGCGTACCATGTTGATGGCGCCATTGATGATCACAATTTCGTGCACCACGTATGCACAGATGTGTGCGTATGCACACATGCTGATTTTCTTCCTGCGCGTACGCATAAAGTTGTGCGTATGCCCATATGCTGATTTCCATCTTGTGCATACGCACACATGCTGTGCGTACGCACACTTGGCTGTGTGCTTCTCCTTTGTTTTCTTCATGTTTTCTCCCAATTGCATACTTCTCTTCCATTCTTATCAAGCAATTCCAACCTATTATACCTGAAATCACTCATCAAAAGTATCAAGGTATCGAATGGAATGAAAGTGGAATAAAATTGATCAAAATAAGCATAAAATAGCATGTTTTCGCAATTAGGCACAATTTAGAGAGAAAACACAAAAGAATACTATTTAGGTGAATAAATGTGGGTTTATATGATGAAATCCACTCAAATCAAACCAAAATTTATTGTCAAATATGGATTCATAAATTTCTCCCATATTTAAACAATAGCATGTCCTCATGCTAATCACAATCAAAGGAGAAGGGGAATAGGATAAGCAACTTATTCAATGCAACTACTTATATGCATGCAACTATGCAAAATACTATTTATCTATATCTATACTATGGTTCTACTAAATTTGGAAAAACAAATAATGAAATTCTAATCAATCCAAAACAAATCTTAGGGTCAAGGCAAAGAATCAATGCAATGTGACCAATGTCCAAAGATTTGATTTGAAATTTTCAAAAATTAACAAGCAACTTGCAAGAAGATACAAGATAAGAGATGGAAACATAGAATTGAGCGGTCGAACCCATCACTGGATGTGTATACACTCTAATCGCTCAGTGTTTAGGGCTTAATCACTCAATTCTCCTTTAATCATGTTTTTTTAGGATTTGCTAGTCATCTAACAATCAACAAATACTTGATGCATGAATACAAATATCATGAGGATTGGATCTTTGATTAGCTCAAGTATCCCACCTAATCCTATATTAACCTATTTACACAAAAGAAAACAACCTAACTTCCCATCCATCTCCTTTTTTACATTCACTCATGCATCTTCTTTCTAATTCAACCACATATGGATCCTTTATTTACATTCTTATTATCATTTCTTTTTCTTTTTCTTTCTTTCTCTTTCATTTTTTTTCAAAAAGTATATACACCAAAATTTTTCTTTCCTTTTGTCATCAAAGAGAGATGCATATGTTTTAAGTAATAGATGCATAAGTGTTTACCCATTTTTCCAAAATTTCTCAATGAACACCTAAAATAACTTTCTACCAAAGTTTTCCACAAATTCTCCCCACACTTAATTAACACACACACACACTCAACCCAAGCTAATCAAAGATACAATTTATAGACATTAATGGTTTTTTTCTTAGGGAGCAAGATGTGCTTAAAATTAGAACAAAGGGGAATTAAAGGCTCAAATTTGGGTTACAAAGGTAAATGAAGGGTTGGCCATATGGGTTAGTGAGTTTAATTTCAAAAATGGCCTCAATCATACTAAGTGCATTCAAAACATCAAATATAGGACATAAAGATTCAAGCAAATCTAAGATTACAATCATAAAAGGAGTATATCACACAAGAACAAAATTTGTGGTTGAAAATGTATAACCACACCATTAAAGCTTAAATCTCACTTGGTGTTTTGTTCTCACTCTTTTCTATGTTCCATAAAAAAGAATACTTCAAGAAAGTTGAAAAACAAGTTTTCAAATCTAATCAATGGAATGCCCTAAGAGAGATTTCTTGAAAATACCTTGTTGTTTTACCAAACTTATTTCCTATACATGCAACATGAAAATGCAAATATTTACTACTATAGAACTATAAGCAACTAAACTATATACAAGCAAACTAAGCAAAGTGCAATGTAATGAAATACTAAACAAATATTCACAAAAAATATAACCACTAAAAACTAAAAAATAGTGCAAAGTGTTGAGAAAGAAAAATTTACACCCCAAAGTTGTGGATCCTCTCCCACACTTAAACATTGCACGGTCCTCCGTGCATGCACATAATCCGGGGGTGAAGAACTATGAAGCTCCACCTTCAGTTGGTGGGCATCGGGGCTTGGGTTACTGTAGAAAACAAATAAACAAAAATTGAGAAAAAAGTCATAGTAGTGTGGTATGATAAAAGACAATGTGTGTATTCTAAGTGTTCCGAGGGTTACCTGAAATTGTAGGTCGATCTCGGACAAGATCTTCTGTGCTGGTCGGAACCGATGTGTCCGGCTGGTGAATAGCGGCCGGAGCTGGTGCGTCCGACTTGTTGGACTGAATATGCTACTGATCCTCTGTCACCGAAGGGTGGGGGTACCTGCAAGGGACTCCAATGCTTAAGTTAGCAAGGGTATTAAGCAGGTATTGAGTAGAATCAGAGTATGAGTTATACCTGGGTGCTCCAGTGTATTTATAATGGTGAGATGTGGCCTTCTGTGGATAAGATAAGTTAGTTATCTTATCTTATCTTTATCTTATCTTTAAGTGAGGTCATCTTTAAGGGAACCGCCTTTATCTCTATGGGCTTGGGCTGCCCTTGGATTTGGGACGTGTTCCTCTATTTGGGCCCTTTGTTTGGGCTTTTCTGTGACTTGGCCGAGCTCTTTAAGAAGAGATCGGGTTGTCCTGACCTAAAGAGGTCGGTTGCTTTGTCTGTCGAACATCCCGGGTCGGTCATCTCGAACCAGGGTATGAACAGTGCCCCTGCTTGAGCTCGGTCTTCTTTTTTGAGGCCGAGTCTTTGACTTCGGTCCTTCTTTGGTGAAGCCGAACTCAAGCATTTTGTCGATTCCTTTGTAGTTGCTTTTGAATGTAGAACGTTTCCTCTAAAAGATGCGCGCTTTTATATCAACGCTTTGCTTTTGGGAACGTGAAAGGGTTTAATACCTTCATTAATTGGTATTAATTGCCCCGCTTTTTCTTGGCTTTTATTTTGAATTTTCTCAATCAAAAACGGTTTCTTTTCTTCGCTCTTCTTCGTAACTTTTCCCTTTACTCTCTCATTTTCTGTTTCTTTCGTAACTTCTTCCTGCAACGTCTTTCATATCAACGCTTTGCTTTTGGGAACGTGAAAGGGTTTAATACCTTCATTAATTGGTATTAATTGCCCCGTTTTTTCTTGGCTTTTATTTTGAATTTTCTCAATCAAAAACGGTTTCTTTTCTTCGCTCTTCTTCGTAACTTTTCCCTTTACTCTCTCATTTTCTGTTTCTTTCGTAACTTCTTCCTGCAACGTCTGTTCTGTCATTGCTCTCTGTGGAAGAGGGGTGATTTCCAGATTTTCTCCTTCTATCTTTGCGGTTTTTCGCTTCGAGATTTTTCTTCTATTTCTCCAGGTTCGATTTTTCTTCCTCTGCTCCTTTTATATGTCGGTAGAAAGTTTGAATTTTGCTCAGAGAAAGTTGGGATCTTTCTGTTTTTACCATGCCTCATTGTTTGCGTGTTCTGGAATTTCTTCGTTTTTTGGTGCGAGTCTTTTTCTTTTTTCGTTGCTTGAATCTTTTCTTAGGGCTTTTGCATGTTGTCGCCGCTTCTAGTTGCGCCTTTGATGATGATTTTTGCTTGATCTTGAAAAAGTTTGCGTCTTTGGTGATTTTCTGCTTGGCATTTTTTATGTTTGACAATGCTTTTTGTTGATAGATTGTAGGAAGGTGGTGACTTTGTGTTTTTATTTTTACTTCCTTTGTTTCTTTTGAGACTTTATTTTCTTTCTGATGAGTGCCAGGGCGTAAGCTGTAGAAATTTCTTGAATCCTTGCTTTGTTATTGCCTCCAAAGGATGCCCCAGGATTTTGGTTTGAATCTTGGGGTTTTCCTTTTTTGTTCGTCCGTTGAGTTGTTTTTGCCCTTTGTCCGAGATGCTTTTTTAGTAATCCACTCTTCTTTTCTTATTGTAGGATTTAGTTGGCCTCATGTCTTCTCGCAATAACGTTGTAGAGATGCCTTCCCGGGTTCCTGAGGGCATGGCTGATTGGGTGGACTCAATGGTCCTTATGTGTGTCTCCTTGGTTGATTCCGAGTTTTGCGCGCAGCTTAGGCAGTTTCATAGGGTCTGTAGTAATCCAGGTGATGAGAAGAACTACGAACTTGTCCCTCCCTCCTCCGAAGAGAGAGTATGCTTCTCTACTCGGGTTGTTGACGATCGCTCTTTCTTCTATGTTTATGACTTTTTCTTTGGTCCGCTGGGTATTACCCTTCCTTTTACTCAATTTGAAACCGACCTGTTATGGTCTTGTAATGTTGCCCCCTCTCAACTTCAACCTAATTCCTGGGGTTTCATAAAGATTTTTCAATTGTTGTGCAATGGTTTTGGTATCCCTGCTTCCCAATCTCTCTTTTTCTATCTTTTTGTCTTGACTAAGCCCGGAGTGGTAAAAAAAAAGGCAGCTTGGGTCTCCTTTCGCTCTACCCAGGGAAAGAAGGTCTTTTCCATGTTTGACGAGTCATTCCGTGATTTTAAAAACTACTTTTTCAAGGTCTGAGCTGTTGAAGGAGCTCGGCCCTTCTTTCTAGATGAAAATGGCGAGCCTACTTTTCCCTTGGAATGGCAAAAGGATGTGAGAGTGTCCCGATATACGTGGGAAATGTTGGATGAGCCTGAGCGAGCCTTTGTGACTGTCTTGGAAGAACACTGGGGGCAACCTCCCCATCTCGACACAAAGAAATTTCTAACCAATCCCTTTCTTCTTTAAACTGAGCTGGGTATTTTGTGTTTCCTTTTTTATCTGTTTATATTGCTTGTAGCTGTCTTTCTGACTTGTCCGACTTGTAGCTTAACTTTCTGTTTTATTTGCAGAGGCAATGAAGAATAATGAATCTATGAAAGCTTTTAAGAGGGCACAAAAGGCGACTATTGCCAGAAATATTTCTGCCAAGGCGGCTGGGGAGGGGTCTTCCCAAGTGCGCGAGAAGCCATCAGTGCCGAGTTCCCCCGGGGTGAAGAAGGTGATCCCAACACCTCGGGTCCGCTTGGTGGATCCTCACCCTACTTCTGCCGCTCCATCTACTGCCCCTCCAAGTAAGAAGCAAAAGACGGCTGAGCCCTTCGACCTCAATGCCCCTGATTTCAATGCCATTGAGTTTGTAGATCAACAAATCGGGCCCTATGGTACCATCTCCATGGATGATGTGTCCATCCTCCATCATCTGGAGTTTATGGCCCGAAATCATGTAAAGATGGCGTATATGTCAGCTGCTATACATCGGACTGCTCAGAATCTTCGTCTCTATGCTACCAAAGCATTTATGGAGGAGGCAAAGCAGGAGTTTGACCGGATGAAGGGGCTGAAGGAGGAGCTTGAATTAAAGGTGACCAAGTTGGAGAAGGATCTAGAGAATGAGAAGATGAGTTCCCTTTCACTGGCGGCTTCTTTGAGATTGGCCGAGGACACAGCCTTGATGAATAAGGAGAGTTACGTTATGACTTATCGGGAGGTGATGCACTTGAGGGAGGTGTTAAACAATGCCCGGGAAGATTATTCTGAGCTCCAAGGTCATCTCGTTGGCAGCGTGACTGCTGCTTACGAGAACTTGAAGAAGCAAGTTTGGGTCATTGCTCCCGAGGCCGATCTCACCCCTTTCAGCCTGGACAATGTTGTCAGGGATGGCAAGATTGTCCCTGATGACGATGGTGATGATGATGCTGATCCTCCTCCTGTGTCCTCTGCCAAAGTGTCGACCTCTTCTGTTCCTCCGGTTGCATCTGATTCGGATTGCCAGGTTCTGAACCGGGAGGATGGAACTATAGATGCCGTGCCTATTCAGACTCGTCCTCCTTCTCCTTGTCCTGATGATGCCAAGAAGGCTCCTGATGCTTGCTGATCTCTTTCTAGATATTTATGTAGTTGGCCCGGCTTGTGGGCTTTTTTAAAACTTTGTTTGTTTTGCTGACGGTTTCTAGTTGCTTGTTTTAGCAACTTTATTTTGAAAAACAAAAAGTAGCTCGCTATCTTTAGCAGGTGTTGATGGCCGCTGTTCCGGGGCCTTATAACTTTTTGTGGAGTAATAGAGGTAGTTTTTTGGCTTGGCATCTTTTTAGTTTTCTACTGATGTTTGAAATCTTGTATCTCGACCTCCTCAGATTGCTTTGTTTTATTGTTTGTAGCTTAGATCCTTTGAGGTTGTGACTTATGGGTCCAACTTGTTTCTTGGTGGTTCTTATGCGCTGGTCCCCCTTTCAGTTATTTCTGTAATCCTCTTTCTTGGACCTTTGTCAGGTCTCTTTCGGGGATTACTTTTATAACTTATTTGTAGGAGATCAACTTTGTTAGGTCGACCTCTTTCCAAGTTATTTTTGTAATCCTCTTTCTAGGACCTTTGTCAGGTCTCTTTCAGGGATTACTTTTATAACTTGTTTGTAGGAGATCAACTTCGTTAGGTCGACCTCTTTCTAAGTTATTTTTGTAATCCTTTTTCTTGGACCTTTGTCAGGTCTCTTTCAGGGATTACTTTGATAACTTTTTAGTGGTAGGAGTCCGACTTGGTTACGTCGGTCTCTTTTAAGTTATTTTTTGTAGTCCTCTTTCTTGGATCTTTGTCAGATCTCTTTCAGGGACTACTTGTATAACTTTTTAGTGATAGGAGTCTGACTTGGTTATGTCGGTCTCCTTTAAGTTATTTTTTGTAGTCCTCTTTCTTGGATCTTTGTCAGATCTCTTTCAGGGACTACATGTATAACTTTTTAGTGGTAGGAGTCCGACTTGGTTATGTCGGTCTCCTTTAAGTTATTTTTTGCAGTCCCCTTTCTTGGATCTTTGTCAGATCTCTTTCAGGGACTACATGTATAACTTTTTAGTGGTAGGAGTCTGACTTGGTTATGTCGGTCTCCTTTAAGTTATTTTTTGTAGTCCTCTTTCTTGGATCTTTGTCAGATCTCTTTCAGGGACTACATGTATAACTTTTTGTTTTGGGCTGACTTTGTTATGTCAGGCCCTTCTAAGTTAAAGTAATCCTCTTTAATAGGGTTGGCCAGACCTCTTTCCAAGGTTTACTTATAACTTGGGTTGACTTGGTTCGTTCGACCAGTCCTTAAGTTATTATTTTAGCGATCTGTAAGACCTCGTCAGGTTCTTTTTTAGATCACTTTCGATAACTTCTTACATTATTTTGTGTTCATCTTTGCCGATTTGTAGAAAGTGGTTGGCATCTTTAGATCGTCCTTTGGGTGAATCGCGTTTTCACCTTTATCGGACGATTTATCTTTATCGTGGTCGTGCAGTGAAATTGTTTTTCACTTTCTGCCGACCTGTCGCTTTATAACCGGACGATGAATACTTCAGATTAATGCGTCTTGGATTCTTTGTAGAATATCTAAATAGACTTTATTCAAAGAAAAATGCAAATATATACATGTGAGAATTTTCTTATCCCTTTAAGTCGGGCATGACCTAGATCTCAACATGGTGCCTCATTAAAAAACCTTTTCAGAAAAAAGAGCACATCCACTAGTGAGATCCGTTGCATTTTCTAGATGTAGTACCTTCTTAGGTTTCAGGCGTGCCATGATCTGGGAAGCTCTCGTCCATCGAGTTCGGATAGTCGGTAGTAGCCCTTCCCAAGTACTTCTATGACTCGGTAGGGTCCTTTCCAGTTTGCTGCCAGCTTCCCTTCTCCGGGCCGAGTTGTTCCAATGTTGTTTCGGATTAAGATGAGATCGTTCTCAGTGAAACTTCTTGGTACTACCCTTTGATTATATCTGGAAGCCATTCGACGTTTTAGAGCTTCTTCTCTAATCCGAGCTCTTTCCTGGATTTCAGGTAGTAGGTCGAGTTCTTCCCTCTGAAGTTAGGAGTTTGCTCCCTCATTATAATGGACTACTCTATGCGATCCTTCTTCCATTTCTACTGGAATTATTGCCTCCATTCCGTATGCTAATCGGAAAGGGGATTTCTTTGTGGTGGAATGTGGCGTCGTTCGATATGCCCATAGAACCTGTGGAAGCTCCTCTGCCCAGGCTCCCTTTGCATCTTGTAGTCTTTGTTTTAACCCTGCCAATATGACTTTGTTGGCGGCTTCGGTCTGTCCATTGGCTTGTGGATGTTGAATATGGGACTCCGAACCTCGTGACAATGTTTCTATATAAGAATTTTCGGCTTCTTTGGGCGGTGGCATTGGCTAGGGGTTCTGCCTCGATCTACTTTGTAAAGTAATCTACACCTACTATGAGGAATTTAACTTGCCCTGATCCCTGGGGAAAGGGACCGAGAAGGTCGAGTCCCCATTTTGCGAACGGCCAAGGCGAAGTCACGCTAATGAGTTCTTCTGGCGGGACGATGTGGAAGTGGCATGTTTCTGACATGGTGGACATGTCTTTACAAATTCTGTAGATTCTTTCTGTAGGTTGGCCAATAAAACCCTACCCGAAGTATCTTTTTGGCGAGAGCCCGTGCTCCGAGATGATTGCCACAAATACCGCCGTGTACCTCTTCTAACACTTCCCTGGTGTGGGAGGTCGGCATGCATTTTAGTAATGGTACCGAGATCCCTCTTTTGTACAGGATGTTGTTTATGATGGTGTAGTACTGTGCCTCCCTTTTTAGCCTCTTTGCTTCCTTTTCTTCTGTGGGGAGCGTTCCTGTTTTGAGGTAGTTGATTATGGGGATCATCCATCCTTGGTCCTGGCCTGTTATGGTTAGGACTTTTTCTGCTTCCGAGATTGATGGGTTCTGTAACATTTTCTGGATGAGGCTTCTATTGTTGCCCCCTGGTTTGGTGCTGGCTAGTTTTGAGAGTGCGTCAGCTCGGGAATTTTGCTCACGGGGTATGTGGGAGATCTTGTATTCCCCGATTTGTCCGAGCTGTTCCTTGGTCTTATCCAAATACTTTTTCATGGTGGGAGCTTTGGCTTGGTAGTTCCCTGTTATTTGTGATGTGACCACTTGCGAATCGCTGTAAATGTTAAGTTTTCGAGCTCCGACCTCTTTAGCCAGCTTCAAATCGGCTAATAATGCTTCATATTCTGCCTGGTTGTTTGAGGTCGGGAACCCAAACTTGAGGGAGAGCTCAACTTGGGTTCCTTGGTCGCTTTTTATTATCACGCCTGCGCCGCTTCCAGTTTTATTTGAAGAACCGTCCACGTAAAGATTCCATTCTGTGGGGGGTTTTTAGGGCATCTGTGAATTCTGCGATAAAGTCGGCCAAATACTGTGATTTGATGGCCATCCGAGCTTCATATTGGAGGTCAAACTCTGACAACTCGACTGCCCATTGTAGAATTCTGCCTGCCAGATTTGTTTTCTACAATATTCCTTTTAAGGGGTGGTTAGTTCGAACTTTAATGGTGTGGGCCTGGAAGTAAGGGCGGAGTCGTCGAGATGTTAGAACGAGAGTATAGGCAAATTTTTCTATTTTCTGATAGTTCAGCTCGGATCCCTGTAGTGCTTTGCTAATGAAGTAGACGGGTTGTTGTCTGTTTTTGTCTTCTCTGACCAGTGCTGACGCTACTTCCCTGCTTCCTACTGCGAGATATAATATGAGTGGTTCTCCTTCTCGTGGTCGGGATAGGATAGGTGGCTGTCCTAAGAACTTCTTAAAGTCTTGGAAGGCTTGTTCGCATTCTGTCATCCATTCGAACTGTTTTCCCTTTCTTAAAGTAGCATAGAAGGGGAGGGATCTTATCGCGGCTCCTGCTAAGAATCGAGATAGGGCAGCCAATCTCCCGTTGAGTTGCTGTACTTCTTTGACGCAGGTTGGGCTCTTCATGTTGAGTATGGCCTGGCATTTATCTGGATTTGCTTCAATTCCTCTTTGTGTGAGCATAAAACCTAAGAATTTGCCTGTTTTTACCGCAAATGTACATTTTGCCGGATTGAGTCGCATATCATGCTTCCTAATGATGTCGAACACTTGGGCTAGGTCGGACAATAATGTCTCTTCACTTTGTGTTTTAATTAGCATGTCGTCCACGTAGACTTCATATTTTCGATGTGATCTGAGAAGACTTTATTCATTAGCCTTTGGTAAGTAGATCCTGCGTTCTTGAGACCGAAAGGCATTACAATGTAGCAGTAGTTTGCTTTTGGTGTTAGGAACGAGGTCTTTTCTTGATCTGGTGGATACATGGGGATTTGATTGTATCCCGAGTATGCATCCATAAACGAGAGATATTTGTATCTGGAGGAAGCATCTACCAGAGCGTCAATACTTGGGAGTGGATATGGATCCTTTGGACAAGCTTTGTTGAGATCGGTGTAATCGGTGCACATTCGCCACTTCCCATTTGATTTTTTCACCAAGACAACGTTGGCTAGCCATAGTGGGTATTTGACTTCTCTTATGAATCCTGCTTCCAGGAGTGCTTGTACTTGCTCTTCCACAGCTTGGGATCGTTCTGGCCTAAGTTTTCTTCGTCTCTGCTGCACCGGTCAAGATCCTGGGTAGACCTCCAACTTGTGGCACATTAGCTTAGGGTCGATACCTGGTATGTCTGCAGCTTTCCATGCGAAGAGGTCGACGTTATCTCGCAAGAATTGTATTAGTAATTCTTTTAAATCTCCTTTTAGGATTGTGCCGATATTAGTTGTTTTTTCCGAGGTGTCCCCGATCTGAATCTTTTCTATCTCGCCCTCTGGCTGGGGACGAAGTTCTTCTCGTCGTTGAACTCCGCCTAGCTCGATTGTGTGAAATTCTTCTCCTTTGCCTCTGAGATTTAGGCTTTCGTTATAACAGCGACGTGCCATCTTCTGATCTGCTTTTATCGTGGCTATCCCTTTTGAAGTTGGGAATTTCATACATAGGTGTGGGGTCGAGACTATTGCGCCGAGTTGGTTGAGTGTTGTCCGACCTATGAGAGCATTGTAAGCTGAACTTACATCGACTATGATGTAGTCTATTTTGAGAGTCCTGGATTAGTTTCCTTTTCCGAAGGTTGTATGTAGCGGTATGTATCCTAGTGGTCGCACCGGGGTATCTTCTAGCCCGAACAGACTGTTTGGATATGCCTTAAGTTCTTTTTCTTCTAAGCTGAGTTTATCAAAGGCTGTCTTGAATAAGATGTCGGCAGAACTCCCTTGATCTATCAAGGTGCGATGTAGGTTGGCGTTTTCTAATATGATGGTGATAACCATGGGATCGTCGTGTCCTGTGATGATTCCGGATGCGTCCTTCTTAGTGAATATTATTGCTGGGATGTTGAGGGCTTCCTCCTCTCCCTCGACATGATATACTTCTTTGAGATATCTTTTGCGAGAGGTTTTGGAGATCTCACCTGCTGTAAATCCGCCATGTATCATGTGGACATGTCTTTCCGGTGTCCGAGATGATCGTTCAGTTCGGTCGGTATCTTCATCCCTTCGTCTCTTTCTTTGATCATCTTCTCGGGTGGCCAGGAATCGATCTAATTTTCCTTCTCTCACCAATTTTTCTATGATGTTTTTTAGGTCGAAGCATTCGTTTGTGGAGTGTCCTCGGACTCGATGGTATTCACAATATTCCTTTCGGTTTCCTCCTCCCCTTTTGCCTTTGAGTGGCCGTGCTGGGGGATTTTTTCTGTATGGCAGACTTCTTTGTATATCTCGACCAGGGATGCCCTGAGAGGGGTGTAGTTATGGTATTTTTTTATTTTCTCCCCTTGTCAATCTTCTTTTCTTTTGGATTCCTTGTCTTTGTCTCGGTAGGAGGCCCCCGATTTTGAGGTTTCTCCTAACCGAGTGTTTTCCTCCATGTTGATATACTTTTCTGCCCGCTCCTGCACTTCGTCTAAGGAGGTCGGGTACTTTTTTTATATAGATTGGCTGAAAGGTCCCTCTCGTAGGCCATTGATGAGTCCCATGATGGTGGCCTCCGTTGGTAAACTTTGTATGTCCATGCATGTTTTGTTGAATCTCTCCATGTAGCTGCAGAGGCTCTCCCGATCTCCTTGTTTGATCCCTAGTAAACTGAGGGCGTGCTTGGCTTTATCTTTCTGAATGGAGAATCTGGCTAGGAATTTTTTAGCTAAGTCATCAAAGCTTGAGATGGACTTCGGGGGTAGGTTGTCGAACCATCGGATCGCTGTCTTTGTGAGAGTTGTTGGAAAAGCCTTGCAACAAACAGCATCTGGGGCGTCAATGAGGTACATTCTACTTTTGAAGTTGCTGAGGTGGTGGTTGGGATCCGTGGTGCCATCATACAGGGTCATATCCGGGAGTTTGAAGTCTTTTGGAATTTTGGTTTTCATGATTTCCCTAGTGAACGGGTCTTGCTCTTTGCGTGAATTTTCCTCGAGATTAGCCCGGAGGGCTTTTGATTTGAGATCAGCTTCCAATTGCTGTAGTTTTTCTTCCAACTCCCAACGTCGCCGCACCTCTCTTTGGAGATCTCTTCCAATTTCCCGTTGTTGTTGGGTTTCTTTTTCCAGTTGTTTTAGGCGATCCAGGAGCGCTTCTATTGCCCCTGAATTTGGTGAGTCTTTGTCTTTGTTGGTTTCCGGAGTGTTTTGTAGCATGACAACCGCGTTTTTATGCGATGTCCGATCCTCCAGACCTGAATCGTGGTCGTTGTCATGGTCGTCCGCCATGGTGATGGGATGACTTTCAGGTTCCCCGGCAACGGCGCCAATGTTCCGAGGGTTACCTGAAATTGTAGGTCAATCTCGGATGAGATCTTCTGTGCTGGTCAGAACCGATGTGTCCGGCTGGTGAATAGCGGCCGAAGCTGGTACGTCTGACTTGTTGGACTGAATGTGCTACTGATCCTCTGTCATCGAAGGGTGGGGGGTACTTGCAAGGGACTCCAATGCTTAAGTTAGCAAGGGTATTAAGCAAGTATTGAGTAGAATCAGAGTATGAGTTATACCTGGGTGCTCCAGTGTATTTATAATGGTGAGATGTAGCCTTCTGTGGATAAGATAAGTTAGTTATCTTCTCTTATCTTTATCTTATCTTTAAGTGAGGTCATCTTTAAGGGAACCGCCTTTATCTCTATGGGCTTGGGCTGCCCTTGGATTTGGGACGTGTTCCTCTATTTGGGCCCTTTGTTTGGGCTTTCCTGTGACTTGGCCGAGCTCTTTAAGAAGAGATCAGGTTGTCCTGACCTAAAGAGGTCGGTCGCTTTGTCTGTCGAACATCCCGGGTCGGTCATCTCGAACCAGGGTATGAACACTAAGTGTGCACGGTTTAGAGCACACACATTGGCCGGGTAAAGTGGTATCCACACAATCAAAAGAAAAAGCATGTATTCCTCAATTAAGTGGCCTAAGTTGCAAATAAATAATAAGGAGGAGATAAGGCACAAACAAACCTAGGTAACCACAACTAAAGTGAATTGAATATATAAGATATTGGATATTGAAGTTGTGCATGTGAAAGCGCAAGATTGATATAGAATGGCACAACAAACAATAACCAATTCAATTATAAAAAGAGAAATACTTATTCATCCTTAAGAATAAGGAAACAATCACGCGGACAAGGTTCTTGTTGCAAAAAGTGATAAGCTTCATAAGAATCATGTTAAGTCACTCAAAAAATTGCAAAGCATTAAAAATAAACAAGTGTCTTGTAATGTGATTATGATTTGAAAGCCATGATGAACAAGTAATTCAATTCAATTCACTAAAATAAAGGTGCACAATTCATGATTAAGTTGCGAAACAAGGATATAGTTTAATGCATATGGTAGCTACAACATATGAATCAAACTCAAAATTCATTTAGGCATTTATACAAAGACTTGATGCTTAGTGCACGTATTCATAAAAAATTAAACCAAAATTTAAGCAAGAAGCAACCGAATCAACATCAAGAAAACACTTGTAATTTATTTAATTAACAAACAGCTAAATCAAAACTAATATAAAATTACTAAAATAAAAAATGAAATGCAATCAAAACTAGCTAGGATTAGTAGAAAATAGGGCAAAAGTAAGAGAAGAGAGGGGTGGAGGGGGGTGGAAGTGCGTTAGGACTTAAGGAAAAGTGCAATCAAAATTTTTGCCCAAAACAGTACATGTGCGTACGCACATATAGGCGTGCGCACGCACACTGGGTGAGAATTGGGGGTATGCGGACACACAAGGGTGTGCGAGCGCTATCAGCAGAGAGGGAATTAAGAAGTGTGCGTATACACAAAAGAATTTTTATTTTGCAAAAAGCATCATGTGTGCATACACACGCATGTGTGTGTGCGCACAGGAGCAAAATTGGACAGGGGTTCATCCGCACAGGGCGTGCCAGCACTCCCAGCAGAGGGAGTGTAAGGGAGTGTGTGTACGCACAAGGTGGTGCGCACGTACAGAACGTAAAACAGAGGGAGATGTGTGCGCACAAGGCGTGCGAGCGCTCTCAACAGATGGTGCACAGGCTGGTGTGCATACGCACAGGTGGGTGCATACGCATAGGGCGTGAAATTTAGTGATTGTGTGCCTACGCACAAAGGTGTGTACATGCACGATGCCCTGTTTTTCCAAAAATTTTTCTTTCAAAATCTATGGCATTATACCTTAGCTCATCCAAAATTCAACCCCAAAACATTCAAAACTTCACAAAATCATGATCCATAACAAAATCAACCTACTAAACTCAAAATCAAACTAATCCTAAGCTAATCAAGATAAAAAAAAATGCAATAAACCAAGATTATAAACAAAGAGAAAAGGGTAAGAAAGATGTTACCATGGTGGGGTGTCTCCCACCTAGCACTTTGGTTTATAGTCCTTAAGTTGGACTTGTTGAGGAGACTCTTGTTAGGGTGGCTTGTCTTTCCACTCCTCCTTGAGTCTCCATCCAAACTTGCACTTCAAAGGTCCCCCAGGATCCCATATTCTAGGTATCCGCTCTCCTTTTTGTTGATCTCCATGCTTCAAGCCGGATAGATAAATTCTCAAATTACCCTTGAAGTACCCCAACACTCTCCAGAAATCACTCAATTGTACCTTGCATCCCACTTGAGCTCCAACTCTTGAATTGGTTTTCTTAAAGAGCCTTGGATTCTCTTGGCCACCACCACTCCTTTCTCCACCATGTCCTTGGGTTGAGTATGTGCATTGGGGAGGGTATGGCTCTTTGTAGCATGGAAGAGATTGCTCCTTCCAAAATTGATGTTCCAATCCCATGATGCAACCAAAAATTTAAGTTATCAAGCCCTACAAAATGATCACAACAAAACTCCAAACCAAGAGGGTGATAACTCATAGAGAAAATAGAAAATAAAAACTAAAGACATCAATTAACAAAAAAGACAAAATCCTAATTAATAGCAAAAACAATCAAACAACCCAAAAAATATCTATTCACACTATTCACATATTCACAACAACCAAAGTCATAACACTCATTGCACTAGTTTCCGGCAAAGGTGCCAAAAACTTGATGAATGCCTAAAGTGGGTTAGGAATTTTCACAAAATTAGAATTTCTCCGTTGCAAGTATAGTCAAAACCCAATAATCGACCATCAATCAAAGTTTAATTTCAAATTAAAATAACCGACAGTAGTTAAACGTCGGGTCGTCTTCCCTAGGAACTAATGCCAATAAGTGCATAAAATTGGTTGTGGAAAACAAAGGGGTGTTTTCAATGATGAAAGCAAACAAAATAAAGGAATTAAAGAACGATCCAAAATTGCAGTTAATAAACTAATAAAGGAATAAAAGAACTATGTATGTAATATAAATAAGTAAGACTCAAAATTGAGGGAATTCTGGTTTAAAACATAAATGGAACCTTGACTTGGGATGAGTTATGGAATCCCTTCATTTCTATAACCACAACTATGATAATTATAATGGATTAATCTCACCTAGTCAACCCTTAACATCGAAGAGTAAGTCAAGTGAGCATAATTGTTATTAATCCACAAATCCTAGCTAACTTACTAATTACCTTAGTAAGAAGTTAGCATTAGTGGAAACAATAACAACCAACAATCCAAGAATTATCACTAAATGTCGGACATTATGACTCTAGTAATCCATATACTCAATCTCCCAAGTCAAGGGGTGAAAATTTACCCATAATCAAAATTGGCATTTCATCAAACACATAGTGAGCATAATCATAAAACATGGCGAAATTGGAAAAATGATAAAAGCTATGAATCACAAATGATCAAAATCAACAATAGTAACTCAAACAAACATAAAATAACCAACAATCATCAAATTAACCAACTAGAATTCAAAATTGCAAAACTATATATATTGATAAAGGGAATTGAAATATAAGAAAGTGTAGAACAAGTAATGTAATAAAAGAGAAAATTAAGAAATACTTACAATGAAATAGCAAAATCCAAGACCAAAATTAAACTATAAAATGCTATATTGAAAACCTAATTAAAACCCTAAGAGAGAATTTGTATGCTACACTACTCCTACTCCTACTATGTGTTTTCTAATCTAAAAGTGAGCTCTCCTAGTGTATGGTTGTTGCCCCTTCATATAGCACTTTGATTTCAGCTTCAGCCTTTCAGAACTGGGCCAAAAGGCCCCCAAAATTGCGAACCACGTGACTTTTTAATGAAGTCACGCGCTGGTACTTGTGCGTACACATAGATGTGTGCATATGTACACATAGATGTGTGCATATGCACACATGCTGATTTTCCTCCTGTGCGTACGCAAACATGTTGTGTGTACGCACACTTGGCTGTGTGTTTCTCCTTTATTTTCTTCATGTTTTCTCCTAATTACATGCTTCTCTTCCACTCTTATCAAGCCATTTCAATCTATTATACTTGAAATCACTCATCAAAAGCATCAAGGCATCAAATAGAATGAAAGTGGAATAAAATTGATCAAAATAAGCACAAAATAGCATGTTTTCACAATTAGGCACAACTTAGAGAGAAAACACAAAAGCATGCTATTTAGGTGAATAAATGTGGTTTATATGATGAAATCCACTCAAATCAGACAAAAATTTATCGTCAAATATAAATTCATTAAATTCGTTACCTCCAACAAGATTAGTTTAAACAACTCACTCAAAATCAAAGTAGTCCTCACCTCCCTCTCCTGCTAGCATGCTCTCGTAAGCCACCGCTGCCTCGCAATTACCGATGTTCTCCCCCGTACATGATTCGTGACACTTGCGAGAATTGTGTCCAGCTTTTCCACACACTCGGTACCTCTGAACACGGCAGAACTTATCCCTGGAAGTGACAACTCTACGTCCGCATCCTTTGTACTTTGCTCACAGCGAGTCCCAAATAGAAACCCTACTGACTTCTTCAGCAACCCCTAGCCTTTGGCGGTGTTTATCGTTACAGGGATTGGCGCTCCCTTGCCAACCTTGTTTTCACATCCAAGTAGTCCTCGAAGAACCGTCAAGACAAGTTCACCAGCTCCCTGCAATTGTCCAGCATCGCCACGTGCATGCTCATGTATGCTGTGTTTGGAATCTTCCAAACACGTACTCCGTCGCTTGTCACACTCGGCTGCTTTGCCCTTTTGGTCCATCGATCAAGTATGAGACTTCTGGGGATAGCTGTCATGTTCAAATAAACCAGAACCCCAACCATGTGGACACAAGAAAGTCTGAACGACTCCATGTGCTGGCACGAACAGCTAAATTCGTCGTCTTCCTCGCCTCATGATACGGCCCATGATCTCTACTTGCAATACATTGCATTCTCGAACAAAACATAAGCGCTTGTCGTCTTGGTGGACACAACTCTCACATTGCTGGCTTGCATCAGCACCTCCCAACACAGTTTAAAAACCTCTCTTGTATAAACCGTCGCTGCGGCCTGCGAACTGCTCAATGGCTTCAGGTTTTGTTTTTACTACAGGTTCGCCGTATGCAGACCTGTAGTCTGCCACCAATTCTCTTCTTCTCATGAATTCCAGGTAGTGTTGGAAGTGCTCCATAAACTCCCTTAGATTATATGCGTTGTGTATAAATTTTCCAATCTGCATAGTCAAAGACTCGCACCTCGACGTTGTCTTCAGTCATGCGAAGAATTTTCCCCAGATGTGCGTATTAGACCATGAATGCTTCCTTGCATACATTTCTGTTATCCACAGGTGGTTCTCTAACCCAAACTCTGCCATGCTATCCGTCTATATTCTCTCAAATTCGTCAACCTCTAGATCACCCATCAAGCATAAACAGAATTTCTGAAAAAAACCGAGCCGTCCAACTCTAGCAGGGGCGTTCTTTAACAAGTGCTAGCTACACAACCTGTGATGTGTTCCGGGGAAAACTATACTAACCACACTCTTCATGGCAAGATCCCTGTCTGTCATGACAGATTTCGATTATTTTTCTTTCATTGCCTCAGGAAATTACTGCAAGAACCACATATAGCTTTGTTCACTCTCGTTGCTCAAGATGGCACAACCAAACACAACCATCCTCATATGATGGTCCACCCCTGAGAATATTATCAACGAGCACTTGTATTTGTTACGATCGTACAGTGCGTCAAACCCTAGGACATCCCCAAACACACTGTAATCATAACGACTAGTATCATCACACCAGAAGAGATTTTCCAACCTCTTCTCACCATCGAGAGAGTACTTCCAGAACATTCCACAATCGGTAGTCCTTAAGGTTTCCAAGATCTTCAATGCGGCCTTAACATTTGTCACGCTTGCCCGCCTTTGCTTCTCTATTACATTATAGATGTCCTTTATCTTGAACCCAACAGTCTCGAATCCCCCTGACTGATTGACAAAGGCACAGAATATCGTCGGCACTTGCAACCCATCTTTCCTCATCAAATTGATTTGGTGCCAATCACCTTCCCTGACTGCTCTGTGTGACCGCATCATACCCCTAAACCTCGCATCCAGCATGGGATGATTATGGTTATCACATAATTGTTCAACAAACCATCGCTCATTAGTATCATCAACGTGCACCTTAATCCGAGCTTCACACCCGCACCGTGTGATCGGTCGAGGATCCATCTTCTTCTCTCCCCGCTGCATGGGTTTCCCATCTCGTTCTCCTTCCCTCGAGCATACTGATGAGCGGATAATTTATACGCTTTTTGGCATTGTTTTTAGTATGTTTTTAGTATATTTTAGTTAGTTTTTATTATATTTTTATTAGTTTTTAGTTAAAATTCACTTTTCTGGGCTTTACTATGAGTTTTTGTGTTTTTTTGTGATTTCAGGTATTTTCTGGCTGAAATTGAGGGACCTGAGCAAAAATCTGATTCAGAGGCTGAAAAGGACTGCAGATGCTGTTGGATTCTGACCTCCCTGCACTCGAAATGGATTTTCTGGTGCTACAGAAGCCCAATTGGCGCGCTCTCAACGGCGTTGGAAAGTAGACATCATGGGCTTTCCAGAAATGTATAATAGTCCATACTTTGCCCGAGATTTGATGGCCCAAACCGGCGTTGCAAATCAGCTTTGGAATTCCTGGCGTTTAACGCCGGAACTGGCATAAAAATTGGAGTTAAACGCCCAAACTGGCATAAAAGCTGGCGTTTAACTCCAGAAAAAGTCTCTACACATGAAAGCTTCAATGCTCAGCCCAAGCACACACCTAGTGGACCCCGGAAGTGGATTTTTACGTCATTTACTCATTTCTGTATACCCTAGGTTACTAGTTCACTATTAATAGGACCTTTTGATATTGTATCTCTACCTCATGACTCATTACACGTTTCTAATTGTATTGTCCACGGCATGAGTCTCTAAACCCCATGGTTGGGGGTGAGGAGCTCTGCTGTGTCTTGATGGATTAATGCAATTACTACTGTTTTTTATTCAATCACGCTTGCTTCTATTCCAAGATATCACTTGTTCCTAAACTTGATGAATGTGATGATCTGTGACACTCATCACCATTCTCACCTATGAACGTGTGCCTGACAACCACCTCCGTTCTACCTTAGATTGAGTAGATATCTCTTGGATTCTTTAATCAGAATCTTCGTGGTATAAGCTAGAATTGATGGCGACATTCAAGAGAATCCGGAAGGTCTAAACCTTGTCTGTAGTATTCTGAGTAGGATTCAAGGATTGAATGACTGTGACGAGCTTCAAACTCCTGAGGGCTGGGCGTTAGTGACAGACGCAAAAGAATCACTGGATTCTATTCCAACCCGATTGAGAACCGACAGATGATTAGCTGTGCTGTGACAGAGCGCGTTGAACATTTTCACTGAGAGGATGGGAGGTAGCCATTGATAACAGTGAAACCCTACATACAGCTTGCCATGGAAGGAGCCTTGCGTGCTTGAAGAAGAAGACAGTAGGAAAGCAGAAGCTCAGAAGATAGAGCATCTCCAAAACCTCAACCTGTTCCCCATTACTGCAAAACAAGTACTTATTTCATGTTCTTTTGCTTTTTACAATCAAACCTGATAATTATTGATATCCTGACTAAGAGTTACAAGATAACCATAGCTTGCTTCAAGCCGACAATCTCCGTGGGATCGACCCTTACTCACGTAAGGTATTACTTGGACGACCCAGTGCACTTGCTGGTTAGTTGTGCGGGATTGCAAAAGTGTGATTGCAATTTCGTGCACCAAGTTTTTGGCGCCGTTGCCGGGGATTGTTCGAGTTTGGACAACTGACGGTCTATCTTGTTGCTTAGATTAGGACTGTTTTGTTTTTGTCGGTTTAGAGTCTTTTATTTGAGTTTAGTTTCATATTTTAAGTTTGGTGTCAATTGCATGCTTTTGTTTTCCTTTTAATTTTTGAATTTGCATGTTCTTAGTCCTTTCTTGTTCTTTAAAAATTCTAAGTTTGGTGTCCTCTTTGTGTTTTTCCTTTAAAATTTTCGAAAATTTGTGTTTGATTTTCTAAAAATTTTAAGTTTGGTGTCATTTTGTTGCTTTTTCTCTTTCCTCTTTTCAAAAATCAAATCTTTTTCAAAATAATTTTCAATCATATATTTTCAATTGCTAATTCCAAAATCTTTTCAATTAACTAATTGATTTGGTTCTCATTTTGCTTTGATCTTATTTTCTTTTAATTTTCGAAATTTTATTTATTTTCCATTTATTTTATTTTATTTTATTCGGTCACTTTTAGTTAAAAAAAAATATTTTACTTTACTTGTAAATTCATATCATATTCCCTTTCTCCATCATGGACTTAAGTGGAATTGAACAGTTCAGAAGGACTCTGGGGTTATATGCTAACCCCATTATAGCTGCATATGGGAGTAGCATCTGTATACCTCCCATTAAAGCAAGCAGCTTTGAGCTAAATCCTCAACTCATTATCATGGTGCAGCAAAATTGCCAGTATTCCGGTCTTCCACAGAAAGAACCTACTGAGTTTCTGGCACAATTCCTACAACTTGCTGACACAGTACGTGATAAAGAGGTGGATCAGGATGTCTACAGATTATTACTGTTTCCATTTGCTGTAAAAGATCAAGCTAAGAGGTGGTTGAATAACCAACCTACAGCAAGCATAAAGACATAGAAACAGTTATCAGACAAATTCCTAAATCAATTTTACCCTCCAAAAAGGATGACACAGCTAAGGCTGGACATCCAAGGCTTTAAACAAGAGGATAATGAATCCCTTTATAATGCCTGGGAGAGGTATAGAGGTATGCTAAGAAAATGCCCCTCTGAAATATTTTCAGAGTGGGTACAGTTAGACATCTTCTACTATGGGCTTACAGAAAAAGCTCAAATGTCTCTAGACCACTCAGCAGGTGGATCTATACACATGCGGAAGACGATTGAGGAGGCTCAAGAGCTTATAGATACTGTTGCTAGAAATCAACATTTGTACTCTAGCAATGAGTTCTCCACAAAAGAAGAAGTTATGGCAGTAGCCACTGATCCTAATCCTCAAGAACAGATGATTGAACTTAATCAGCAATTACACCTGATGACAAAACAGTTAGCAGAATATAAAGAGATGCTCCAAGAAACTAAAATTGCTAACAAGAACATAGAATCACAGTTGAATCAGGCAAAACAGCAGCTATCTAAACAGATAACAGAAGAATGCCAAGCAGTTCAACTGAGGAGGGGGAAGACATTGAATAACACTGCTCAAAGTAGCAAAAAGCCAATAAAGAAACAATTGACAGAGGATAGCCAAACCACTATCCAAAATCCCTCTGAGGACAGTAAGAGCCCAGAGAGGAATACTCTTGGCGTTCAAATGCCAGAAAAGGGGGGAAAGCTGGCGTTAAACGCCCATTCCCTGCCCAGTTCTGGCATTCAAACACCAGAAAAAGGGGGAAAAGTTGGCGTTAAACGCCCATTTTTCACCCAATCCTGGCGTTCAAACGCCAATGGGGAATCAGACACCTGAGAGTGCTGATAGTAACCCCTCTAAAAATACTTCTCCAACCACTTCTGTACGGAATAAACTTGCAGCAACTAAGGTTGAAGAATATAAAGCCAAGATGCCTTATCCTCAGAAACTCTGCCAAGCGGAGCAGGATAAGCAATTTGCCCGCTTTGCAGACTATCTAAGGACATTTGAAATAAAGATTCCGTTTGCAGAGGCACTTGAGCAAATACCTTCTTATGCTAAGTTCATGAAAGAGATCTTAAGTCATAAGAAGGATTGGAGAGAAACTGAAAAAGTATTTCTCACTGAAGAATGCAGTGCAGTCATTCTGAAAAGCTTACCAGAAAAGCTTCAAGATCCAGGAAGCTTTATGATACCATGCACATTAGAAGGTGCTTGCACCAAGACAGCCCTGTGTGACCTTGGAGCAAGCATCAATCTAATACCTGCATCCACTATCAGAAAGCTTGGGTTGACTGAAGAAGTCAAACCAACCCGGATATGCCTCCAACTTGCTGATGGCTCCATTAAATATCCATCAGGCATAATTGAGGACATGATTGTCAAGGTTGGGCCATTTGCCTTTCCAACTGACTTTGTAGTGCTGGAAATGGAGGAGCATAAGAGTGCAACTCTCATTCTAGGAAGACCTTTCCTAGCAACTGGACAAACTCTCATTGATGTACAAAAAGGGGAAGTAACCCTGAGAGTCAATGAGGATGAGTTCAAGTTGAATGCTGTAAAAGCTATGCAGCATCCAGACACACCAAATGACTGCATGGGCGCTGACATTATTGACTCCTTGGTGGAAGAGATCAATATGACTGAAAGTCTAGAATCAGAGCTTGAGGACATCTTCAAGGATGCTCAGCCTGATCAGGAAGAACCAGAGGAAACAAAAGAATTTTTGAAAATTCCTCAGGAGGAGGATAAGCCTCCCAAACCTGAACTCAAACCACTACCACCATCCCTGAAGTACGTATTTCTGGGAGAGGGTGACACTTTTCCAGTGATTATAAGCTCTGCTTTAAATCCACAGGAAGAGGAAGCACTGATTCAAGTGCTAAGGACACACAAGACAACTCTTGGGTGGTCCATAAGTGATCTTAAGGGCATTAGCCCAGCAAGATGCATGCACAAGATCCTATTGGAGGATAATGCCAAACCAGTGGTCCAACCACAAAGGCGGCTAAATCCAGCCATGAAGGAGGTGGTGCAGAAAGAGGTCACTAAATTACTAGAGGCTGGGATTATTTATCCTATTTCTGATAGCCCCTGGGTGAGCCCTGTCCAAGTTGTCCCCAAGAAGGGAGGCATGACAGTAGTTCATAATGAAAAAAATGAACTGGTTTCTACAAGAACAGTCACAGGGTGGCGTATGTGTATTGACTACAGAAGGCTCAATACAGCCACCAGAAAGGATCATTTTCCTTTACCATTCATAGACCAAATGCTAGAAAGACTAGCTGGTCATGATTATTACTGCTTTTTGGATGGCTATTCAGGCTACAACCAAATTGCAGTAGATCCTCAGGACCAAGAGAAAACAGCATTCACTTGCCCTTCTGGCGTGTTTGCCTACATGAGGATGCCTTTTGGTCTGTGTAATGCTCCTGCAACCTTTCAGAGATGCATGCTATCCATCTTCTCTGATATGGTGGAGAAATTCCTGGAAGTCTTCATGGATGACTTCTCAGTATATGGAGACTCATTTAGCTCCTGTCTTAACCACCTAGCACTTGTCCTGAAAAGGTGCCAAGAGACTAACCTGGTTTTAAACTGGGAGAAATGTCACTTTATGGTGACTGAAGGAATTGTCCTTGGGCACAAAATTTCAAGCAGGGGAATAGAGGTGGATAAGGCAAAGGTAGAGGTAATTGAAAATTACCACCACCTGCCAATGTTAAGGCAATCAGAAGCTTTCTGGGGCATGCAGGATTCTACAGAAGGTTTATAAAGGATTTTTCGAAAATTGCAAAACCTCTGAGCAACCTGCTAGCTGCTGACACACCATTCGTGTTTGACACACAGTGTTTGCAGGCATTTGAGACCCTGAAAGCCAAGCTGGTCACAGCACCAGTCATCTCTGCACCAAACTGGACATTACCATTCGAATTAATGTGTGATGCCAGTGACCATGCCATTGGTGCAGTGTTGGGACAAAGGCATAACAAGCTTCTGCACGTCATTTATTATGCCAGCCGTGTTCTAAATGATGCACAGAAGAATTACACAACCACAGAAAAAGAGTTACTTGCAGTGGTCTATGCCATTGACAAATTTAGATCCTATTTAGTAGGATCAAAGGTGATTGTGTACACTGACCATGCTGCTCTTAAGTACTTACTCACAAAGCAGGATTCAAAACCCAGGCTCATAAGATGGGTGTTGCTTCTGCAAGAGTTTGACATAGAAATAAGAGATAGAAAAGGGACAAAGAACCAAGTAGCTGATCATCTGTCCCGAATAGAACCAGTAGCTGGGGCGTCCCTCCCTTCTACTGAGATCTCTGAGACTTTCCCAGATGAGCAACTCTTTGCCATTCAGGAAGCTCCATGGTTTGCAGATATTGCAAATTATAAAGCTGTGAGGTTCATACCACAGGAGTACAGCAGAGTACAAAGAAAGAAATTAATTTCAGATGCCAAGTACTATCTATGGGATGTGCCATATCTCTTTAAGAGATGTGCAGACGGAATGATCCGCAGATGTGTACCCAGAGAAGACGCACAAAGGATCCTATGGCACTGCCATGGATCACAGTATGGGGGACATTTTGGAAGTGAGCGAACAGCCACTAAAGTCCTCCAATGTGGCTTCTACTGGCCTACTCTCTATAGAGATGCCCGAGAGTTTGTGCGTAACTATGACAGTTGCCAAAGAGCTGGTAACTTGCCTCATGGATATGCCATGCCTCAACAAGGGATATTAGAGATTGAATTGTTTGATGTATGGGGGATTGACTTCATGGGTCCATTCCCACCATCATACTCAAACACTTACATTCTGGTGGCAGTGGACTATGTATCTAAGTGGGTAGAAGCAATTGCTACACCCACTAATGATACCAAGACCGTGCTGAAATTCCTCCAGAAACACATCTTCAGCAGGTTTGGTGTTCCCAGAGTACTAATCAGTGATGGGGGCACTCATTTCTGCAATAAACAGATGTACTCTGCTATGGTCCGATATGGAATTAGCCACAAAGTGGCAACCCCGTATCATCCACAGACAAATGGGCAAGCTGAAGTCTCTAACAGAGAGCTAAAAGAAATCCTAGAACGGACTGTAATTGCCCGTAGAAAGGATTGGGCAAAGAGCTTGGATGATGCTCTGTGGGCATACAGAACAGCATTCAAGACTCCAATAGGAACCTCTCCATACCAACTTGTGTATGGAAAGGCCTGTCATCTGCCCGTAGAACTGGAACATAAAGCCTACTGGGCAACCAGATTCCTAAACATGGATGCTAAGTTAGCTGGTGAAAAAAGATTGCTCTAGCTAAATGAGCTAGATGAGTTTAGACTCAGTGCCTTTAAAAATGCAAAAATTTATAAGGAAAAGACAAAGAAGTGGCATGACAAGAAGTTGTCATCCAGAGTCTTTGAGCCAGGACAAAAAGTTCTGCTCTTCAACTCTAGGCTCAGGCTGTTCCCAGGAAAACTTAAATCCCACTGGAGGGGTCCATATGTGATTACAGGAGTATCACCATATGGATATGTTGAGCTTCAGGATACTGATTCTGACAAAAAGTTCATTGTTAATGGACAGAGGATCAAGCATTATCTTGAAAGCAATCTTGAGCAGGAATGCTCAAAACTGAGGCTTGAGTGATTCTCAGTGAAGGTCCAGCTAAAGATAATAAAGAAGCGCTTGCTGGGAGGCAACCCAGTGATTAGCAGGGTATCTGTTCTGTTTAATCAAGGTTTGATACATATTCTCAAAGGGCAATTATCAAAATTGAAGGAATTCACAGAGTTACAGAAAGATTCAGTGCAAAAAGCAGAAAAAAGAGCTTGCTGGCGAAAAAACGCCAGTAAGGGGTACTTTGGGCGTTAAACGCCAGAATGGGCACCATTCTGGGCGTTTAACGCCAGTAAAGGTGCCATTTTGGGCGTTAAACGCCAAAATAGGCACCATTCTGGGCGTTTAACGCCAGGTGTGCAGCATCCTGGGCGTTTAGCAAAACGCCCAGTGAAGAAGAGAATTCTGGCGTTTAATGCCAGCCAGGGTACCTGGTTGGGGGTTAAACGCCCACAATGGCCAACAATTGGGCGTTAAACGCCAGAATGGGTACCATTCTGGGCGTTTAACGCCAAAAAGGTGGGAGGCAGAGATTTTGCTTTCTGATTAAATTTTTTTTTAAACTTTCCTTTTTTGATCCATAATTTTCTACACAAACACATTTCAAACTTTCATCATTCACCTTCAAATTTTCAAAAATTAAAATCATTCTTCAAATCTCTCTCAAATCCTTCCCAAATCTTCTTCAAAAACTCAAATATTTCTCAAATTTTTTCCATATCTTCTCAAATCTCCTTCAAAATTTTTGAAATCTCTCCTCCTCCCTTATAAAAACATGTTTGGCCACCCTCTTTCCCCACACCATTCGAATTTGCTCTCCTCCTCTCTCCCCTCTTTGCCTTATTTTGCTTGAGGACAAGCAAACCTCTAAGTTTGGTGTGCTTTCCGTGATCACTAGGCCAAGATTTACCAAGATCATGGCTCCTAGAGGAAAACAAACCAATTTAAGAGGCAAGAAAGAGAATAATCCAAAGGATGTCTGGAGTCAAGAGAAGTTCTTAACCAAAGAACATGCAGACCATTACCACAAAATAATGGGTCTGAGGTTAGTGATCCCGGAAGTCAAATTCAATCTGAAAGAAGATGAATATCTGGAGATCCAAGAGCAAATTCGAAATAGAGGATGGGAAGTTCTAACCAACCCTGAGACAAAGGTTGGAAGGAACATGGTTCAGAAATTCTACTCAAATCTGTGGCTGACAGATAAGCAAAGAATGACTGGAACTGCTTTTCATACCTACAGAACCATGGTCAGAGGGAGAATTATTTACTTCCATCTGGACAAAATAAGAGAGGTCTTCAAATTGCCTCAACTGCAAGATGATCCTGAATCCTTTAATAGGAGGATGGTGAGAGCAGATAAAGGGTTGGATCAAGTTCTAGAGGACATATGCCTCCCTGGAACTAAGTGGATAACCAATTCAAAAGGTGTCCCAAACCAACTCAAGAGGGGAGACCTCAAACCAATTGCAAGAGGCTGGTTAGACTTTATTGGGCGTTCCATATTGCCCACTAGCAACCGTTTTGAGGTCACTATCAAGAGAGCAGTGATGATTCATTGCATTATGCTTGGAAAAGAAGTGGAGGTTCATCATCTGATTGCTTGTGAGATCTACACAATTGCAAACAAGAATTCCACTGAAGCCAAACTGGCGTACCCAAGCTTGATCTCCTTGCTCTGTAAAGAGGCTGGGGTGAAGATGGGAGTAGATGAATTCATACCCATTGAACATCCAATCACCAAGAAGTCAATGGAAGGACAAATGCAAGACAACTCTATCAAAAAGAGGGCGCAGGAGTTCCTCCCTGAATTTCCTGAAATTGACTACTGGGCCAGCCTAGAAGCATCTATCACCAAGTTGCAAGAAACTATGGAACAACTTAAGGAAGAACAGCAGAATCAGAACTGCATGCTCTGCAAATTGCTGAAGGAACAAGAGAAGCAGGGGCGTGAACTTCAAGAGATGAAACGCCAAAAGCTCTCCCCTCAAGTGGAGGGAGCATCCGCTTCTCAAAATCAAGGTTGTTGAGTCCTAACTCTATGATAACCTCTATCATTAGGAGCCTATTTAAATTTTTATTTTCTATTACTATTAGTCTTATCTTATATCTATTTTTGAGTCTTGTTCTTAATTCATGATTAATAAAATTTAAAGTTCATGCCTTAAAGCTATGAATGTCCTATGAATCCATCACCTCTCTTAAATGAAAAATGCTTTAATCACAAAAGAACAATAAGTACAGAGTTTCGAATTCATCCCTAAAACTAGTTGAATTAGTTTGATATGGTGACAATACTTTTTGTTTTTTGAATGAATGCTTGAACAGTGCATATGTCTTTTGAAATTGTTGTTTTAAGAATGTTAAAATTGTTGGCTCTTGAAAGAATGATGGAAAAGGAAAAATGTTATTGAGGATCTAAAAAATTCATCAAATTGATTCTTGAAGCAAGAAAAAGCAAAAAAAAAAAAACAAAAAAAAAGAAGAAGAAAAAGCAAGCAGAAAAAGCCAATAGCCCTTTAAACCAAAAGGCAAGGGTAGAAATAAAAAGTGATCCAAGGCAAAAAGAGTGTGCTTAAGAATCCTGGATACCTCTAATTGGGGACTCTAGCAAAGTTGAGTCACAATCTAAAAAGGTTCACCCAGTTATGTGTCTGTGACATGTATGTATCCGGTGGTAATACTAGAAGACAGAGTGCTTTGGGCCACAGCCAAGACTCATAAAGTAGCTATGTTCAAGAATCATCATACTTAACTAGGAGAATCAATAACACTATCTGAATTCTGAGTTCCTATAGAGGCCAATCATTCTAAACTTCAAAGGATAAAGTGAGATGCCAAAACTGTTCAGAAGCAAAAAGCTACTAGTCCCGCTCATCTAATTGGAGCTAAGTTTCATTGATATTTTGGAGTTTATAGTATGTTCTCTTCTTTTTATCCTATTTGATTTCCAGTTGCTTGGGGACAAGCAACAATTTAAGTTTGGTGTTGTGATGAGCGGATAATTTATACGCTTTTTGGCATTGTTTTTAGTATATTTTAGTTAGTTTTTATTATATTTTTATTAGTTTTTAGTTAAAATTCACTTTTCTGGGCTTTACTATGAGTTTGTATATTTTTCTGTGATTTCAGGTATTTTCTGGCTGAAATTGAGGGACCTGAGCAAAAATCTGATTCAGAGGCTGAAAAGGACTGCAGATGCTGTTGGATTATGACCTCCCTGCACTCGAAATGGATTTTCTGGTGCTACAGAAGCCTAATTGGCGCGCTCTCAACGGCGTTGGAAAGTAGACATCCTGGGCTTTCCAGCAATGTATAATAGTCCATACTTTGCCCGAGATTTTATGGCCCAAACCGGCGTTGCAAATCAGCTTTGGAATTCCCGGCGTTTAACGCCGGAACTGGCATAAAAATTGGAGTTAAACGCCCAAACTGGCATAAAAGCTGGCGTTTAACTCCAGAAAAAGTCTCTACACATGAAAGCTTCAATGCTCAGCCCAAGCACACACCAAGTGGACCCCGGAAGTGGATTTTTACGTCATTTACTCATTTCTGTATACCCTAGGTTACTAGTTCACTATTAATAGGACCTTTTGATATTGTATCTCTACCTCATGACTCATTACACGTTTCTAATTGTATTGTCCACGGCATGAGTCTCTAAACCCCATGGTTGGGGGTGAGGAGCTCTGCTGTGTCTTGATGGATTAATGCAATTACTACTGTTTTTCATTCAATCACGCTTGCTTCTATTCCAAGATATCACTTGTTCCTAAACTTGATGAATGTGATGATCCGTGACACTCATCACCATTCTCACCTATGAACGTGTGCCTGACAACCACCTCCGTTCTACCTTAGATTGAGTAGATATCTCTTGGATTCTTTAATCAGAATCTTCGTGGTATAAGCTAGAATTGATGGCGGCATTCAAGAGAATCCGGAAGGTCTAAACCTTGTCTGTGGTATTCTGAGTAGGGTTCAAGGATTGAATGACTGTGACGAGCTTCAAACTCCTGAGGGCTGGGCGTTAGTGACAGACGCAAAAGAATCACTGGATTCTATTCCAACCCGATTGAGAACCGACAGATGATTAGCCGTGCTGTGATAGAGCGCGTTGAACATTTTCACTGAGAGGATGGGAGGTAGCCATTGACAACGGTGAAACCCTACATACAGCTTACCATGGAAGGAGCCTTGCGTGCTTGAAGAAGAAGACAGTAGGAAAGCAGAAGCTCAGAAGATAGAGCATCTCAAAAACCTCAACCTATTCCCCATTACTGCAAAACAAGTACTTATTTCATGTTCTTTTGCTTTTTACAATCAAACCTGATAATTATTGATATCCTGACTAAGAGTTACAAGATAACCATAGCTTGCTTCAAGCCGACAATCTCCGTGGGATCGACCCTTACTCACGTAAGGTATTACTTGGACGACCCAGTGCACTTGCTGGTTAGTTGTGCGGGATTGCAAAAGTGTGATTGCAATTTCGTGCACCACATACGAATATCTGCCAAATGATTTTACCTTTTGCCCTCTGCTTTGTTCTGCGACCCACCTTCAACCTCCTCACCGAGAATCCTTTAATGCGACTATATTCGTTGTAGTAGTCATAAGCTGCCTGCAAGTTTATGAACTCTGTCATTAGGATGTCCTTCGCGATGAGGGCTAAAAATTCAACTATGCCAAACGACCATATCCCGTCAACAATCCTCGCTAATGCTTCTACATCTATGTCTGTATATGCGGCAGACAAATCCATCGCTTCTGCTTCCTCCACCGGCACGGTTTCGCCGCTCATCTCATCCCCCGCAGCCTGCAACAAACAACATACGGCATCGGTAACAACAAGCGGTGGGCCACATCAACAAAAACTGATCAACAGAAAATTTATAAAATGAATAACACACAACCTGCGGCGCATGAACTCGGTCAAAATTAAATGAAAACAAGTAGCTTCGCTCCACAAACCCATTCGCCTGTCACAGTTCAAATATCGCACTGAGTAAAAATTGGCATTATCAAGCATAACTACGAGACACGCAGCTATATCCCACACCCCCTAAAATAATCCCGTACATATGCCGGATCCAACTAAAATCCATTCAAGTATAGCGACCAACCCCAATTTCAACAAACATTTTAATAAGTAACAATTCAAATTCGTCCATGTGCCGCTCTAAACGGCAACCTCCAAACATAAAAAATTTATGACTGTTGGAGACAGGGCGAAGGTACGGGCCCCCAATTGAAACCCACTTCTGGAGCATATCTCCACCCATCTCCCCTGACATTATTGAAGGGTAAATAGCTCAGTAATATCGACACAACATACTTGCGAATTTGGTTGCCCTGTGTGGTCCATTATCTTCCCTTATGGTACACCTCAATTCAGCCAGATTTCGATCTATGCTTCTGTGCCGTTCAATCAAGTGTTCTCTTCTGCCTTGAAGCGCCGTCTCCGTCCACATGGTTCAAACGAAGTTTTATAGTGGCCCTAACACAATTTACACCTACTTATTATTGGAGTTTGGGACTTTTATTTAATAAAGAATTTTCGTCTCCTCCTTCCTTTTTTTTTTCAAAATTCATTCCCAACCGTTATTTTTACTTATTTGTGAACCGACTCTATTTTTTTTTATTAATTCACTTTATTACCTAGTCCATCAAGAATTAGACATATGTCTATCAAAAAGGACAAAATCTGCACTGTTGCATAATATTGTAAGAGAAGTTCAGATTTTGTCACGTGACAAGATTGATTGTTAGATTAGTAATTACTGTTGTTAAGATTAATTATTAATGATCCATTTTTTTTTGAACCTCATTGTGTTGAAATTTTTGGTTCTTGTGTTTAGATGGACAAATAATAGACCTCGATTAATAACCAAAATAGATAGAAGGCTTTAGTTCACTACACTCACATTTAATTAGTATATTTTTAAATATTGGATTTTTCCATGTTTGTAAATCAAATTGCTCGTCTTGGTAGGAGTATTTTTTAATTTTATGTTCAATAAAATTTTAGTTATGTCAGGATTTTGTTTCATAGTCTATCTAAATACCGCTAATCACCTAAAATAAAATAAAAAATGCTTTGAGCAGATTATCATACATTTATGTTATATACAAGGTTGAGAGAATCGAACCGATCAATGAATCGAAAGAATAATTGGTTCACTGATTTAATAATTCGACCGGAGTTTAACTGGGATTCAACCGTTTAATTAAATATAAAATAAAATTATTAAAAATTATAATTTCAAATATTTAAAAAAATATAATCAATTATCAATAAAATTATTTTAGAAAATTTAATAAAACACCATCGATTATTATCCATCAAAATTTAACAAAATCATTCACCACAAGTTCTATAACCACAAATATTTTAGTCCATGCCAACATTGTTCTAAGCAGGTACTTCATGGCTGCAAAGGATCTTTATAAATGCTCCAATCTCAGTTGACAACAAAACCACCACAACTATATTTTAATACAAAGACATCTCAAACATTGATCCCTTCTCTTCCTCAACTTCAACAAACAAACAATAACCTCAAGTCCTCAACAAACAATAACATCAGCAACAAAATCATGAATAAATAACAAATAAATCAGAAACAACAAATAACAAATAAATCAAAATAACCTCAAAAAATTAAAATAAATGAAAATCATAAATCCAGCAAACAAATAAATCAGAAAATCATTACTTGAAGATTTTTGAACATTAGTTTTTTGTTCTTCTCTGCTCATTGCTATTGTGTTGTACTCTTTTTTTTTTTTTTTTTTGCTATGCTAAATAAAATTGTGCAAAAAGTCTAAAAATTTCGATAACCTTTATTTATCTCTGAAAAAATTGTTAATCTTTATTAAAATTTTGTTAAAATTGTGCTGAAAAATATTGTTAATCTTTGTTAAAATTATGCTGAAGCATAAGTTTTTATTTGTAGTTGATCAAATCTTTATAATTGATTTGGTTAATTCAATGTTTTTTTTCTTGTAACGATTTTAGTGAGTTCAATAGTGATATAAATATATAATGACTAATGAATGATAAATTGTTAATAATTAATGAAATAAAAGGTTATATTAAATTTTGGTTAACATAATATTTTATATTTAAAAGACATTTTAAAATTTATATTAGACTATAATTATATTTTAAGATGACTATTAATAATTTATTTATTATTTTAATATAAAACATTTTTTTTAATTAAATCACAGTTGAACTAATTGGCTTAATAAATCAATAAACCAATGACTAAAAACGATTTGATGATCAATTCATTTTTTAAAACCTTGCATATAATAATAACACTACTTGTTCAACCAATATTCTTTCTTCCATCACGTGTTTGTAGTCTGCAAATCCCTGCACCATCACCGTAAAAAATATCGTTTCTTTAGTAATATACCTTTGAATTTTATATTTGTTTAAAAAATTTTGATTTTTTTTTTGCAGTAGAATTAAATAGAATAAGGTTGAGAATTTTAGAATGCGGATAGGGTTAGAATAGAGAGATTTTTAATCCGTGAGTGGAATAGAGTTAAATTTAAAAAAAATTAATATACAAATAAGATTGTGATAGAATTTAAACCCTATTCTATTCTATTTATTATTGGTCATTAACAATCCTAATGGCATATATATGTAAAAAGAATTATTATTTTTTAATTTACTTGGCTATTAGAGTATATGAAAACTAGTTAACGATGAGAAAATTATTTTTCTTCTTATTATAATTAGTAATTTTATTAAATACCATATCCAGTTTAGTCTTATTCATTTTTGTTCATTTTTATTTATATTTTTTTCTCAAATAAAATAAAAAAATTATCTAATTTCCCAAACAAATTATTTTGATAATTTTTTATTTTATTTAAAAAAAATCCCTCTTATTTTTGCTTTTAATCTAATTTAGGAGCTTTCAATTCATCCATTAATAATTAGAATGAAATCATAGTATTTTTGATAGTCAGACTTAGAAATCTAAATTTTATATTTTATATAAGTTATTTCTATCAAAAAATAAATGAATAATTTAATTATCATTAATAATGTTAATACAATTAATAAAAGAACAATTATTTAATAACGATTAATTTTTTAATTTATATGGATATCAAATAAAAAATGTTAAAATTATATGTTTATTTAAAAAATAAACTAATCAAATGATTCGATTTATTTAAGTCATTAATTTATTAACTTGTATACAGCAAAATATATTAGCATATAATTTAAAAGATTTTTTGCTAATAGATTGAAATAATTTTTGAGGTTATTATTTGTAAGACAGTAACTTTTTATATTTAAGAGTTACTTTAGATATTTTTTCTTTAAATTTTTTCATACTAGAGATCACTTCTATATCCGTTTACAAGATAGTTTGTAAAGTACAAAGATTATAAATTGAAAAGTTTAAAAACTTAACAACCAGGGTTATTTAACTTTAAGTTCTGATTATTTTAGGTTTAGATTTTACTTTGTTAATTTATATTATTTATGAAAATTTTTTAATACATTATACATTTGAGTAAATATTACATAATAAATAAAATATAATTATTAAATTATATTTATATTTATTAATCAACAAACTCAATTTAAAATATTATAGAGCTGATAAACTCTAATAATAATTATGTCATTTTGTGTCTTATATAACAATTCTATTATTTAACAAGATAAATCGCTTGATAAAGTGTCTAATTTTAAAATTTTTTATTAAAGTATTAAAAATCAACATTTATAAAAAAATTATGAAATTTACTATTAATAATAAACCTATTAATAAATGCCTTTTGTGACATTTTTTAGATAAATTCTTTTTATTAAACTTAGAAATTCATAATAATAATATGTTAACAAGATTCTAATTATATAATTTAATCATATATATTCGATAATAGATATATTAATACTACAAAAGTTATCCAAATTAATATTAATACTATTATAATTAAATTAAATTAATTTTTATGTATTATAATGTAATGTAAATAGCATAAAATTATAAATACTATTATAGAAATATTTTTAAAAGTGTGTGTGATTGTTGATTGTGAAAATTAAATTATAATAAATACTATAATTTGGTTTAAAATTTAAAATTTTATTTCCCTAATTTTGAGATATATAAATTAAAATCAATCAACTAATATAAATATTTGTGTTTAGATTCTTCAAATAAAAACTACATGCCGAACGCCGTTAGCATTACCGTATTTACTCCATTCCTCTAATCAAATGTTTAACTAACTAATGACACTGAAATACTTTGATAAGATATTTTGCAAACTTATGTCACCCTTATACCATCATGTACATGTGTCACTTAGATTGTGAATAAAATAGAATCTCTTTAAAATCTATATAAATTTAAGGTGATTTCTTTTAAATCCATGCTAATTTTGCGGGTAAGTTATTTTTGTACATGTGTCATCATCTGAGTCATTGATTAAAAATTTTTTTAACTTTTCATTAATACATTTATTGGTTATAGCAAAAGTCTTTAATGAAAATATACCATAACAAATACTACATTAATTATTGTATACATATACTGTATAGTGTATTGGGGAACATTTGCAATTATAATTTGTAATCTCTAACTTGTTTTTCATTTTAAAAAATACCCTCCATCTCTTTCTGAAATTCAACATGCATGTCTCAAAACTTGAAAAACGTATAGAACCCACTACCCATGGTTTTTTCTCCTTCGTTCTATACCCACTACCCAACCCTGAAAGTTGTTATCCTAGAACCCACTACCCAATCCTGTTTCGTTTTTTCGCCTTCGTTCTATACCCAGCGTCCATTTTGCAAGAATGATCTCGTTCGAGTAACAGGTTCTGGAACTGGTGCTTTGGTTCCGTCAGATTGGCGTCAATGTCAACTGAGGAGAGGGCGAACGCTAAACTGATATGGCTTCGGTAGAGAAATTTGTAGCTGAACTTTTGCTTGATTTGAAACTGTGGCTGCTTGAAGCTGATTTACCAACATTCATTTTTTGGCTGGCTTCGAATTAGGTGTGTCCGATTCGGCAAGGTCACCTCCCTCCGAGAGTGCATTTTTTATCCGTTCAAGCTCAAACTTTGGTTGTCATCAAGCTATGTCCGATTAAGTTTTTTTGTTAATCCAGATTAGTTTAATTTGGATGATAGTCTATGCCTTTTAAACGGTTCTCTATTTAGGGTGTTGGATTGTTATTCTGGAATTTGAAAATTAAGTAACATTATCCAGTTTTATGCTGTGGCTAGGTTTGGGGAATTGAAATTAAAACCTTATACTGGGGTCGAAAACAATTGGGTTAGTTTAATTGGTTTTGGTTCATTTAATTTTACATGCAGCTTAGTTTAGCTTCCCGTAGTTACTGTGATTGGCTTTGTTTATTGACATTTTTGGGTAAAATTATAGCAGGGGTTAAATCATGTCCATAAAGGAGGATGATGTGAAGAATGATTCTGATAATGATTTGGGTGATGATTTCGATTATCAACCGAATGCAGAAGATGATGCTGAAGACAACGATGTAGACTCGCTGGATTCTACTATCAAGAGTGAAGAAGTTTGTGGTGTAAAAAGAATAGCAGATTTAATGGTGGAGGATATTTGGAGCCTGGAGTTTAGGATAGAGGATGAGGCTTGCCAATTTTACAACGCTTATTCTTGTTGGCATGGATTTATAATAAGGAAGGACGACATGGTTAGGGATAATCAAGGTAGAATCATTAGTAGGCAACTTGTTTGTGACAAAGAGGGCTGGAGGAATATGAGGTATCTTGATCTGGATGATAGATCAAGGGAGGCAAGGTCACTAACGCGAACCAAGTGTCCAGCTCGGCTTAGGGTAAAGCTTGACTACGGCTGTGGTAGATAAAAGGTATCATGTTTTGTGGAATCGCATAACCACGATCTGACGCCACCTCAATTTGTGCATCTGGTACCGACCAATCGTCGTCTCACTGTCACTGATAAAGTCCAAGTGAAAAATCTTCATAATTTTGGTGTCAAGACCTGCCATATTATGGGGTATATTGCGTTCCAGAAGGGTGGATATTGTCAAGCTGGTTTCACACGCAAAGATTTGTATAACTACATTGATCGTTATCGTCGGTCAAAAATTAAAAATGGGGATGCCAATGCGGCAATAAACTATTTGATTGGCAAGTCAAACAATGATCCACTGTTCTTTGGAAAGTATACGTTCACTAGTGACGAAAGGCTCGAGCATATTTTTGGGCAGATGGGCAGTCAATTATCGACTATAACTGTTTTGGAGATATTATTGCCTTTGATTCAACCTACAAGAAGAATAAATACAACAAGCCTTTGGTCATTTTCTCCGGATGCAATCATTACAGGCAGACTGTTATCTTCGGCTCCGGCTTATTATTCGACGAAACCATAGAGACGTATAAGTGGTTGTTGGAAACCTTTATTGAAGCGATGGGTGGAAAAAGTTCTAAAGCAGTAATAACTGACGGAGACCTTGCCATACAAGATGCAATCAAGAATGTTCTTTCTGATACGACCCATCGGTTATGCGGATGGCATCTGCAGAGAAATGCGCGTGAAAATATAAAGAATCTGAATTTCCTGCGTGATTTTAAGGGTCTTATATACGACAACAACGACCACAGAGACTTTGATCGGAGATGGGCAGCCATTTTGGATAAGTACAACCTTGTTGGGAGTACCTGGATGGAAAAGACGTACGAAACTCGTGCGATGTGGTCCCATTGTTTCCTCCAAGATAAGTTTTTCGGTTACATAAGGACGACGTCACAGTGCGAAGGTATAAATTCTCTCATCAGGTTTTATGTTAATCGCAAGCACACCCTCATTGACTTCATGCACAACCTGGATAGGGCCTTAAAGGAGTATAGAAACAACGAATTAATAGCTGACTTTAAGTCTCAGTGGTCAGAGCTAGTGATGATTACCTCGTTTGAGGTATATGAAAGATCTGCATCATGTTATTTCACTCAAAACATTTTTAAGGAAATTTGTAATGAGATTCAGAGGGCAGGGGCTTTGAACATCATGGTACTAAGCACAACCTTGGACAAGGTAGAGTTCAATGTGACTACTCTTGGAGAGCCGGCCAAAGATTAACGGGTGGAAGTTGATAGAGGTAAGAATCTGTTCTTGTGCTCGTGCAAGCTATTTGAATCACGTGGTATTCCATGTAGTCATGTTTTCTATGCCATGAAGTTCGAAAACGTACTTGAGTTTCCAGATTCGTTGATCTACAAAAGGTGGACAAAGAATGTAAAGAACGAATTTATTAGCACAGAAATGCCCGTGAATGATGACGTCGAAAGGGTGTTAAAGTTTTGAGTTGGTGCATTGGCATCGAATTGCAACAAGCTGTGTGATATTGCTTGCAAGGATCTTGCAGACTTTGACGAAGTCCAGTCTGAACTTGTGAAGTTAGTTATCCGCTTGCAGTCACGCAAACAAGGCAAGTCAACTCCTAATGTTAATGTGGAAGGCATCAACGATCCCTTTGTTGTCAAAAGCAAAGGTGCCCCTTCCAAGAGGTCTTCTTGGAGGAAGAAGAGAGCATGCTCTAATTGCCACAAGTACGGTCATTACTACAAGCGCCGTCCAGACCTGATGCAGCATAGTGTGCAAGGTAACCCTTGCGATCGATCAGAGACCAATGCATCAGCCAAGGACTCAGGTTTTAGTCCAGAAAGGTTTGCTAATTCTTCGAGGTCATTCTCAGTTAAGTCCGAACACTGTTCAAGACCTAAGACCAAGGTACGAATTTTTTATTCTAATTAAGCTCATGCTGTGAAAATCTTCTTCGGTGGGTGTCCCTTTAAAAACAATTAAACTATGTGCATGTATTGCTCTGTTTGCGCAGCCTTTTAAAAAGGGTGGAACAAGGAAATTTACGACGACGGGTATGAGGAACCGGAAGGGTAATAACAACACATTTGATGTGGTAATTTTTGTGACTGTAAACCTCTAATTTTTGTGACATGAACTGGATAAATTAATGCAGTTGTCCTTCTTCTTGTTTAAAAAAAAATTATAAAACAGCGGAGCCTCCATGAAAGCAGCAAATCCATTGACATCGCGTCCATGAATGGATTTTTCAACAAAAATACCTACTCGTTAACACGGGTGCGATGCCTAAAACTCCTTTTAACCACTCTGTGATGAATGACCATTATGGTTTTATGCATGATTATGGGTTCTAATTGGAGATAATCATGTCATAACCAGGTGAAGGAGTCAAACAAGGATTGTGGAAACAAACAAGGATCATACATGGCATTGTTCGCGTCGATGCATAAGACACTTTGAACAATTAGAAGAAGAATTAGTCTTCTGAATTTATTGTTGCAAATATTTCGTGCTATAAGCATGATTTATCCAGATTAAATGAATGGAATGTATTTGCCGTTGCTTGGTATTGAGGAGTTTTAATTTTTAGATATTTACGTTAACTGTGAATATGTCCGTTAGGATGATAATTATGTTCAATAATATATATGTGTTTTGCTTAGATTGCTGTATTTTAGTTCCAGTTAATTGTGGTTGAATTTGGGTTAAGGAGTTCCTACTATTGTGATTATGCAATACAATTGATCAATTAGACATGTGTTAAGGGATTGTTTCCCTACTTAGTGCATTTGATTTTACCAACCAAATTATTAGATTGAATGGTTAACTTCGTAGTCTCCAGGGTTTAATTGTTCGTTGATGATTGTTAATTCTCTTTTGTTACTTTCAGGTTGTGAATCTCGTTTGTTAATTTGAATTTCCTATTGTCATCGCAAATATTTTGGAGGAGAAATGGCTCCCAGGGTATGAAAGCAGTTTCAAATATAGCGAGTGTTTCTTGTACCTTTTTACGGGATTTGTTATGTGTCATCTGTTATATATAAAGCGAAAAACTTATACATACACACATTTATATTTGACCATATCATAGTTTCAATTATTAGGCAGAATAACATTTTGAAGTTGTTGATGTTAGATATTGACAGAATTTAACATTAGGAACAAAAACATTTTGAAACCATAAGGGACATTTCCTTGTGCATTAGCAAATCTTTCTCTGCTTGAAGCTATTTGACTACAGCATGACTTTAATAGGCAGTGTTTTGCTTCATTGGATTTTCACCTCAACATTTCCATAATTTGTTCATCTGGCATCCGTAAGATTGTAAAGTATTATTACCTGAAATTAAAAATTAATAAACAATAACTATAACAAAAGTATATGTGAAAACAGTTCAAGAAATCATGTCTGCAAGATTATAATTACATGATTCATCCAGCCATTTGAACATGCAATTCACACAATCGCATCGTGCAAAAAAAAAAATTAAAATCATTATCATTTTATATTAAGCATACGAATCTCATAAAGCACTTATAGAAGCATCAGATACTATGAATTAACAAGGACATTACAACAACAACCTAGTATTTTAATTTATATTAACAAGTTTTTTATCGATTTTGAAAACCAAACCATTATTCATTTGTGGATATAAACTACATACATAAAATTTATCCATTCCGATACTAACCAATTTTTGAGAAGGCGTCGCAGCATCAATCAGACACGCGTTTGGTCCAACTCTGGTTCCTCCTCATGAATGTAGTTTTAGAATAATTTCCAATAAGACATTCTGTGTTAATTAATATTAAGATAGAAGCAGTATAACAAAACCAGTTTCTATTTTTTGATTTGTAACAAAGGTCATGGACAACCGTTATATCCGATATCGTTTGAACTACCAACCGAAAATAAAATAAAAGGGGAATGGAGCATGAAAGAAGATATTAGTGTTTGGCTGAATGAAGGTTGGCACAGAATTGATGAGTTGCTAAGATTAAAGCATGAATATTTTGTGGTTTTTAAGGGTAACAGTTAATCCAAATTCAAATTTATGGTGATTCGTTTGAGCACCTCAGAGATAGATTATTCAAGTTTGAGAAATTTTCGTAACGATCGCTACCGTCCAAATCGGAAAATCGTTTCCCACACAGCAGTGATCGTCATGGAAATTACTCAAACTCGAATAATCGACCTCTGAGTCACCCTAATGGATCACAACAAATTTAAACTAGGATTTACAGTAACACGTACATACCACAAATACATAAACTTTAATCTTTGTAACTCGAGAACTCTATACCAAACCTTTATTCAACCAAACACTAACCTTTTCTTTCATACTCTCTTTTGCGTTTATTTCATTTATGGTTGGTAATTCCAACGAATTCAAATTCAGAGTATAACAGAAAACCCATTTGATTCGGTTTTCTCCGGACAAAATTTGACCATCTTATTTTCTAACGGCATACACAAAGCTAAGTAGAATAGTACGTACCGATTCAATAGGAGTGGGCGGCAGGAAAATGACTCCGGATACTGTTTACATATAGCTAATTCATCTAAACCGAAGCAAGGAAGATGGTCATTTAGCATCATTTTCGACTGCTCCACTCATCCCGTACAATCAAACATCAGCCTGTACCATAAGAACATACGGAGAAATGCGATTTTAGTCAGAATTCGACTCTACAACAAATAAGTTCATCAACAAATTTAATACATCAAACTATAGAATAACTGGATCTTAGGCTTATATGTGTTCCAGTATGGGTATATGGGGCCTTCATACATCCTTCATGCAGCAGCAAAGGTTATTGAGCATCATAGTCACTATTGTTCGCATGTACCTCATCCATTGGTGTTTCCGGATAGACGGCGGGCTGAAATTTGACCTAAGTACCAACCTGGTTGCAAAAAAAATGATGCGATAAATAACATCGAGAGAAATTCACAAATGATGAAGCAAAGAAATCATACATTCACATACCCGAAAAAAAAATTATCCACCTAACTACTACTAATCCTGTTGGGTTTGGGTATTAGGATTTTCATGAATTTGCTTTCCCGATGGCCACAACCTACTCCGTGGTGACACCCATCTTTCAACCACTGTCCACTTGATTTCAAATTGGAAAAAAGAAAAAAACAATTGAGAAACAGGAGTTTCCTTATAATCAGTAAAGTAAAAAGTCAGTCATCTTAATCCAATAGAAAACGAATGAGAACTTACGATAAAGAGATTCATCTGAACGCCCGAAAGGAACTCACCACCACTAAGACGATAAGCAGACGACTAAGGAAGATAATATAAGAGTATGGGCCGACTGACTTTCTTGATTAATATGGATCTGCCTCTGCTTACATATGCTTAAGGTTCCTTCGAACCTAGCTGGTGTCTGCCTCTGATGACATATGGCTTTATTCAAACGTTAATGGTCTGTCCATCCTTCTCGAGTCACGATTTTTTGTTTAACATTTCATGGGCCAAGAAAACCAAACAAAAAAACCCACACCACATCGGACATTTTTCCCTGAGTAGATCTAAGCCCAACTATAATAAATTACCCATCGTTGATTAATTAATAAAAAAGTAACATGAACAAAAACGTGCGGTTCAGTTGTCTTTCTCATTGATTGGGCCGGATTTTTTAAAAAAAAGTTTGTGCAATTAACAAAAAACAAATTCTCATGAAACCAAGTTAAAAAAAGGTTCTCCAATGAAGAATGGTTAATAAATTTTAGAAAAAATAAATTTAGTTGACTTGATGTTAAAGCCCAACAAAAGAAATTTTGTTTCTTTTCCAAAGGAATAAATCGATTCTAGCATTATTCCCAAAAAAACAAGGAAGGCTATTCTGCCATTTGATCTTGAAAAAAATAATTCCCAGCTCGTTAAAATGACAATGCCACTAATAAACGCACAAAAAACCTACATCATTGGCGAATGCGATTCTGATTTAGTTAATATCCAAATTTGTTTTCAAATTTGTCACATACCAAAAAGCAAATACAATTGTTCAACAACAAACTAACATTTAATTGAGTGAATGTACTTCCTAAAACTACGGCAAAAGTTTTATCATCATGGATGGACAAGCATCTCAAACAAAGGCACATTACGCATTAAGTTCCTCATCATATGGCATCCTATCTGCATCGAACCTGGATGATCGTCACTGGCTCAGTAGATATCACCTCGAAGATCCCCACACCACCTGGCTTGAAGTTGCACAATAAAGTAAAATTCTCCCATCCTCCAGAAATAACACCAAAGCTACCCTCCCTTTTTCCACTGTACCGTGTAAATGTTGCTTCTACCTCTATGTGGCCGTGTGTAAGGATGATAGGGTGCCTCTGCTCAGTGAAGTGACTGAGATGAGGGACATTGGGCTGATGATTTTAACACGATATATTTCAGTTAGTATCGGGCAAATTTAATGCTTCTTCAGTAAAAAAACTTGGAAACAAAAGCTTGCAAAAAGTAAACGCTTACCAATAATCGAGACGACATCATGCGAGCAGTTAGGTCCATCACAAAAAAGGGCCACTTGCTTTTTACCTTAGCAGCAACGGCTTTAGCACTGGCTAAAGGAGGGATGTTGATACATGGTGCACGAAATTGTGATCACTACTTTTACACAAAACAATCCCCGGTAATGAATCCAAAAACTTGGTGCTCAATACCATGGCATAAACACAACTTCGCACAACTAACCAGCAAGTGCACTGGGTCGTCCAAGTAATACCTTACGTGAGTAAGGGTCGATCCCACGGAGATTGTTGGTATGAAGCAAGCTATGGTCACCTTGTAAATCTCAGTCAGGCAGACTCAAATGGGTATTGTGATAAATGAATAAAGCATAAAGATAAAGATAGAGATACTTATGTATATCATTGGTGAGAGCTTCAGATAAGCGTATGAAGATGCTTTCCCTTCCGTCTCTCTGCTTTCCTACTGTCTTCATCCAATCCTTCTTACTCCTTTCCATGGCAAGCTTATGCAAGGGTTTCACCGTTGTCAGTGGCTACCTCCCATCCTCTCAGTGAAAATGTTCCTATGCTCTGTCACAGCATATGGCTAATCAGCTGTCGGTTCTCGGTCAGGCTGGAATAGAATCCAGTGATTCTTTTGCGTCTGTCACAAATGCCCCGCCTGCTAGGAGTTTGAAGCACGTCACAGTCATTCAATCATTGAATCCTACTCAGAATACCACAGACAAGGTTAGACCTTCCGGATTCTCTTGAATGCCGCCATCAGTTCTCGCCTATACCACGAAGACTCTGATCTCACGGAATGGCTGGCTCGTTTGTCAGGCGAGCACTCGGTTGTCAGGCGATTAACCATGCTTCGTGTATCAGGAATCCAAGAGATATTCACTAGAGCCTCGTATGCTTGTAGAACAAGAGTGGTTGTCAGTCACTTTGTTCATGAGTGAGAATGATGATGAGTGTCACGGATCATCACATTCATCAAGTTGAAGAACAAGTGATATCTTGGACAAAGAACAAGCGGAATTGAATAGAAGAACAATAGTAATTGCATTAATACTCGAGGTACAGCAGAGCTCCACACCTTAATCTATGGTGTGTAAAAACTCCACCGTTGAAAATACATAAGAACAAGGTCTAGGCATGGCCGTGAGGCCAGCCTCCCAATGATCTAAGATAGCATAAAACTCAAAGATAGCTACCAAGATGTCTAATACAATAGTAAAAGGTCCTACTTATAGAAAACTAGTAGCCTAAGGTGTACAAAGATGAGTAAATGACATAAAAATCCACTTCCGGGCCCACTTGGTGTGTGCTTGGGCTGAGCAATGAAGTATTTTCGTGTAGAGACTCTTCTTGGAGTTAAACGCCAGCTTTTATGCCATTCTGGGCGTTTAACTCCCATTTAGGTGCCAGTTCCGGCGTTTAACGCTGGAATTTCTGTAGGTGACTTTGAACGCCGGTTTGGGCCATCAAATCTTGGGCAAAGTATGGACTATCATATATTGCTGGAAAGCCCAGGATGTCTACTTTCCAACGCCATTGAGAGCGCGCCAATTGGGCTTCTGTAGCTCTAGAAAATCCACTTCGAGTGCAGGGAGGTCAGAATCCAACAGCATCTGCAGTCCTTTTCAGTCTCTGAATCAGATTTTTGCTCAGATCCCTCAATTTCAGCCAGAAAATACCTGAAATCACAGAAAAACACACAAACTCATAGTAAAGTCCAGAAAAGTGAATTTTAACTAAAAACTAATAAAAATATACTAAGAACTCAACTAAAACTGCCAAAAACATACTAAAAACAATGCCAAAAAGGGTACAAATTATTCGCTCATCACAACACCAAACTTAAATTGTTGCTTGTCCCCAAGCAACTGAAGATCAAATAAGATAAAAAGAAGAGAATATACAATGAACTCCAAAAACATCTATGAAGATCAGTATTAATTAGATGAGCGGGGCTTTTAGCTTTTTGCCTCTGAATAGTTTTGGCATCTCACTCTATCCTTTGAAATTCAGAATGATTGGCTCCTTTAGGAACTCAGAATCCAGATAGTGTTATTGATTCTCCTAGTTAAGTATGATGATTCTTGAACACAGCTACTTATTGAGTCTTGGCCGTGGCCCAAAGCACTCTGTCTTCCAGTATTACCACCGGATACATACATGCCACAGACACATAATTGGGTGAACCTTTTCAGATTGTGACTCAGCTTTGCTGAAGTCCCCAATTAGAGGTGTCCAGGGTTCTTAAGCACACTCTTTTTGCCTTGGATCACAGCTTTATTTCTTTCTTTTTCTTTCTTTTTTTTTTCTCTTTTTCTCTTTTTCCTTCTTTTTTCGTTTTTTTTTGTTTGTATTCACTGCTTTTTCTTGCTTCAAGAATCATTTTTATGATTTTTCAGATCCTCAGTAACATGTCTCCTTTTTCATCATTCTTTCAAGAGCCAACATTCATGAACCACAAATTCAAAAGACATATGCACTGTTCAAGCATACATTCAGAGAACAAAAGTATTGCCACCACATCAATATAATTAAACTGTTGTAAAATTCAAAATTCATGCAATTCTTATCTTTTTCAATTAAGAACATTGTTAATTTAAGAAAGGTGATGGATTCATAGGACATTCATAACTTTAAGGCATAGACACTAAGACACTAATGATCATAAGACACAAACATGGACAAACATAAAGCACAATTTTCGAAAAAACAGAAAAAATAAAGAACAAGGAGATTAAAGAACGGGTCCACCTTAGTGATGGCGGCTTGTTCTTCCTCTTGAAGGTCTTATGGAGTGCTTGAGCTCCTCAATGTCTCTTCCTTGTCTTTGTTGCTCCTCTCTCATGATTCTTTGATCTTCTCTAATTTCATGGAGGAGAATGGAGTGTTCTTAATGCTCCACCCTTAGTTGTCCCATGTTGGAACTCAATTCTCCTAGGGAGGTGTTGATTTACTCCCAATAGTCTTGTGGAGGAAAGTGCATCCCTTGAGGCATCTCAGGGATCTCATGATGAGAGGGGTCTCTTGTTTGCTCCATCCTTTTCTTAGTGATGGGCTTGTCCTCATCAATGGGGATGTCTCCCTCTATGTCAACTCCAACTGAATAACAGAGGTGACAAATGAGATGAGGAAAGGTTAACCTTGCCAAGGTAGAGGACTTGTCCGCCACCTTGTAGAGTTCTTGGGCTATGACCTCATGAACTTCCACTTCTTCTCCAATCATGATGCTATGAATCATGATGGCCCGGTCTAGAGTAACTTCGGACCGGTTGCTAGTGGGAATGATTGAGCGTTGGATAAACTCCAACCATCCTCTAGCCACGGGTTTGAGGTCATGCCTTCTCAATTGAACCGGCTTCCCTCTTGAATCTCTCTTCCATTGGGCGCCCTCTTCACAAATGTCAGTGAGGACTTGGTCCAACCTTTGATCAAAGTTGACCCTTCTAGTGTAAGGATGTTCATCTCCTTGCATCATGGGCAAGTTGAATGCTAACCTTACATTTTCCGGACTAAAATCCAAGTATTTCCCCCGAACCATTGTGAGCCAATTCTTTGGATCCGGGTTCACACTTTGATCATGGTTCTTGGTGATCCATGCATTGGCATAGAACTCTTGAACCATCAAGATTCCGACTTGTTGAATGGGGTTGGTAAGCACTTCCCAACCTCTTCTTCGGATCTCATGGCGGATCTCCGGATATTCACCCTTTTTGAGTGAAAAGGGGACCTCGGGGATCACCTTCTTCAAGGCCACAACTTCATAGAAGTGGTCTTGATGCACCCTTGAGATGAATCTATCCATTTCCCATGACTCGGAGGTGGAAGCTTTTGCCTTCCCTTTCCTCTTTCTAGAGGTTTCTCCGGCCTTGGATGCCATAAATGGTTATGGAAAAACAAAAAAAGCAATGCTTTTACCACACCAAACTTAAAAGGTTTGCTCGTCCTCGAGCAAAAGAAGAAAGAAGAGAGTAGAAGAAGAAGAAATGAGGAAGAAGGGAGTGGCTTTGTGTTCGGCCAAGGAGGGGGAAAAGTGGTGTTTAGGTTGTGTGAAAATGAAGGGGTGAAGAAGGGTTTTTATAGGAGAGAGGGGGGGATAGGGTTCGGCCATTCATGGGTGGGTTTGGGAGGGAAAGTGGTTTGAACTTGAATGGTGAGGTAGGTGGGGTTTTATGAAGGATGGATGTGAGTGGTGAAGAGAAAGATGGGATTTGATAGGTGAAGGGTTTTTGGGGAAGAGGTGTTGAGGTGATTGGTGAATGGGTGAAGAAGAGAGAGAGAGTGGTGGGGATCCTGTGGGGTCCACAGATCCTGTGGTGTCAAGGAAAAGTCATCCCTGCACCAAATGGCATTCAAAATCACGTTTTGAGCCATTTCTGGCGTTAAACGCCGGGCTGGTGCCCATTCCTGGCGTTTAACGCCAGGTTCTTGCCCTTTTCTGCCGTTTAACGCCAGTCTGGTGCCCCTTTCTGGCGTTAAACGCCCAGAATGGTGCCAGACTGGGCGTTAAACGCCCAACTGCTAGCCTCACTGGCGTTTAAACGCTGATGAGCGGATAATTTGTACGCTTTTTGGCATTATTTTTAGTATGTTTTTAGTATGATCTAGTTAGTTTTTAGTATATTTTTATTAGTTTTTAGTTAAAATTCACTTTTCTGGGCTTTACTATGAGTTTGTGTATTTTTCTGTGATTTCAGGTATTTTCTAGCTGAAATTGAGGGATCTGAGCAAAAATCTGATCCAGAGACTCAAAAGGACTGCAGATGCTGTTGGATTCTGACCTCCCTGCACTCGAAGTGGATTTTCTGGAGCTACAGAAGCCCAATTGGCGCGCTCTCAACGGCGTTGGAAAGTAGACATCCTGGGCTTTCCAGCAATATATGATAGTCCATACTTTGCCCAAGATTTGATGGCCCAAACCGGCGTTCAAAATCACCTCAAGAAATTTCAGCGTTAAACGCCGGAACTGGCACCTAAATGGGAGTTAAACGCCCAAACTGGCATAAAAGCTGGCGTTTAACTCCAAGGAGAGTCTCTACACGAAAATGCTTCATTGCTCAGCCCAAGCACACACCAAGTGGGCCCGGAAGTGGATTTTTATGTCATTTACTCATCTTTGTACACCTTAGGCTACTAGTTTTCTATAAGTAGGACCTTTTACTATTGTATTTGACATCTGGGTAGCTATCTTTGAGTTTTATGCTATCTTAGATCATTTGGGAGGCTGGCCATTCGGCCATGCCTAGACCTTGTTCTTATGTATTTTCAACGGTGGAGTTTCTACACACCATAGATTAAGGTGTGGAGCTCTGCTGTACCTCGAGTATTAATGCAATTACTATTGTTCTTCTATTCAATTCCGCTTGTTCTTGTTCCAAGATATCACTTGTTCTTCAACTTGATGAATGTGATGATCCGTGACACTCATCATCATTCTCACTCATGAACAAAGTGACTGACAACCACTCTTGTTCTACAAGCATACGAGGCTTAGTGATATCTCTTGGATTCCTGATAACACGATGCATGGTTGATCGCCTGACAACCGAGTGCTCGCCTGACAAACGAGCCAGCCATTCCGTGAGATCAGAGTCTTCGTGGTATAGGCAAGAACTGATGGCGGCATTCAAGAGAATCCGGAAGGTCTAACCTTGTCTGTGGTATTCTGAGTAGGATTCAATGATTGAATGACTGTGACGTGCTTCAAACTCCTAGCAGGCGGGGTGTTAGTGACAGACGCAAAAGGATCGATGGATTTTATTCCGGCCTGACCGAGAACCGACAGCTGATTAGCCATATGCTGTGACAGAGCATGGGAACATTTTCACTGAGAGGATGGAAGGTAGCCACTGACAACGGTGAAACCCTACATGAGCTTGCCATGGAAAGGAGTAAGAAGGATTGGATGAAGACTGTAGGAAAGCAGAGAGACGGAAGGGAAGGCATCTTCATACGCTTATCTGAAGCTCTCACCAATGATATACATAAGTACCTCTATCTTTATCTTTATGCTTTATTCGTTTATCACTATACCCAATTGAGTCTGCCTGACTGAGATTTACAAGGTGACCATAGCTTGCTTCATAGCAACAATCTCCGTGGGATCGACCCTTACTCGCGTAAGGTTTATTACTTGGACGACCCAGTGCACTTGCTGGTTAGTTGTGCGAAGTTGTGTTTATGCCATGGTATTGAGCACCAAGTCTTTGGAGCCATTACTAGGGATTATTTGAGATGTGAAAAGTATTGATCACAATTTCGTGCACCAAGTTTTTGGCGCCGTTGCCGGGGATTGTTTGTGTATGGACAACTGACGGTTCATCTTGTTGCTTAGATTAGGTATTTTTCTTCAGAGTTCTTAAGAATAAGTTCTAGTGTTTCATGATGATCTATTGAAATCTGGCTGGCTGAAAAGCCATGTCTAATCTTATTGGACCGAGGTTTCAACTGATCATCACAATAGCTGTTGATCTCTATCAATCTTGCTATTGGAGCAATGATTTGCTAAGGCTTGGCTGGCCATTGGCCATGTCTAGTGTTTTGGACCGAAGCTTTCTGTGAAAGCTTGGCTGGCTGCGAAGCCATGTCTAATTCCTGGACCGGAGTCTTAGACTAGCATTGCAATGATTCCTGGAATCCAAACTGAGAATTCTGAAACCTTTATTTTCTATTCTCATATAATTTTCGAAAAAAAGCACAAAAAAAAATTAGAAAATCATAAAAACCAAAAATATTTCTTGTTTGAGTCTAGTGTTTAAATTTAAGTTTGGTGTCTTGCATGCCTTGTTTATTTGATCTTGGTTCTATTTTCAAGTCAATAGTACAGGGAACTGAAGATTCAGAACATGCAGCAGAGGAATTACACAGAAAAAGCTGGACGTTCAAAACGCCCAGTGAAGAAGACAGACTGGCGTTTAAACGCCAGCCAGGGTACCTGGTTGGGCGTTTAACGCCCAAAGAGGTAGCATTTTGGGCGTTAAACGCCAGAATGGATACCATTCTGGGCGTTTAACGCCAGGATGGCACTAGGGGGAAGATTTTGTTTTTCAAATCAAATTTTTTTCAAGTTTCCAAAGTTTTTCAAAATCAAATCTTTTTCAAATCATATCTTTTCAATCAAATGTTTTCAAAATCAATTTCTTTCCTTTTTCAAAGATACTTACTAACAATTAATGATTTGATTGAACATTTCAAGTATATTGCCTTTTCTGTTGAGAAAGGTTTAATGTTTGAATCATATCTTTTAAAATTGTTCTCAAATCAAATCTTTTCAATCATATCTTCTTAACCACATCTTTTTCAAAATAAGTTTTCAATCAAATCTTTTTAGTTTCTAATTTCAAAATCTTTTTCAAAAATCACTTGATTTCTTTTCCACTTTGAATTTTCGAAAATTATCAATCAATTTTTCAAAATGTTTTTGACATCTTCTTAATTAATTTTCGAAAATCTTCTTCCTCTCTTCCCACATCCTTCTATTTATGGAGTACTACTCCTTCTTAATGCACAATTCGAACTCTATCTAATCAAGTTCGAATTCTTCTACCTTCTTTTTTCTATTTTTCTTTTCCTCTGACACCTCAAGGAATCTCTATACTGTGACATAGAGGATTCCATATTTTCTTGTTCTCTTCTCTTTCATATGAGCAGGAGCAGAGACAAAGGCATTCTTGTTGAAGCTGACCCTGAACCTGAAAGGACCTTGAAGCGAAAGCTAAGAGAAGCTAAGGCACAACTCTCTGTTGAAGACCTGACCGAATTCTTCAAAGAAGAAGACATGGCAGCCGAAAACAACAACAATGCCAACAATGCAAGGAAGGTGCTGGGTGACTTTACTGCACCTACTCCCAATTTCTATGGGAGAAGCATCTCTATCCCTACCATTGGAGCAAACAACTTTGAGCTTAAGCCTCAATTAGTTTCTCTAATGCAACAGAATTGCAAATTCCATGGACTTCCAATGGAAGATCCTCATCAGTTTTTAGCTGAATTCTTGCAAATCTGTGACACAGTCAAGACTAATGGGGTTGACCCTGAGGTCTATAGACTGATGCTATTCCCTTTTGCTGTAAGAGACAGAGCTAGAATATGGTTGGACTCACAACCTAAAGAAAGCCTGGACTCTTGGGAAAAGCTAGTCAATGCCTTCTTGGCAAAGTTCTTTCCACCTCAGAAATGGAGCAAGCTTAGAGTGGAAGTCCAAACCTTCAGACAGAAGGATGGTGAATCCCTCTATGAAGCTTGGGAAAGATACAAACAATTAATCAGAAAATGTCCCTCAGACATGCTTTCTGAATGGAGCATCATATGTATTTTCTATGATGGTCTCTCTGAACTATCCAAGATGTCTTTGGATAGCTCTGCTGGAGGATCTCTTCATCTGAAGAAGACGCCTACAGAGGCTCAAGAATTAATTGAAATGGTTGCAAATAACCAATTCATGTACACTTCTGAAAGGAATCCTGTGAACAATGGGACTAGTCAGAAGAAAGGAGTTCTTGAGATTGACACTCTGAACGCCATTTTGGCTCAGAATAAGATATTGACTCAACAAGTCAATTTGATTTCTCAAAGTCTGTCTGGAATGCAAAATGCACCAAGCAGTACTAAGGATGCTTCATCTGAGGAAGAAGCTTATGATCCTGAGAACCCTTCAATGGAAGAGGTGAATTACCTAGGAGAACCCTATGGAAACACCTATAATTCTTCATGGAGAAATCACCCAAATTTCTCATGGAAGAATCAAGAGAAACCTCAACAAGGTTTCAATAACAATAATGGTGGAAGAAACAGGTTTAGCAATGGCAAGCCTTTTCCATCATCTTCTCAGCAACAGACAGAGAATTCTAAGCAGAACCCCTCTGACTTAGCAACCATGGTCTCTGATTTAATCAAAATCACTCAAAGTTTCATGACTGAAACAAGGTCTTCCATTAGGAATTTGGAAGCACAAGTGGGACAGCTGAGCAAGAAAGTTACTGAACTCCCTCCTAGTACTCTCCCAAGTAATACAGAAGAAAATCCAAAGGGAGAGTGCAAAGCCATAACCATGGCCGAACTTGGAGAGGAAGGAGATGAAGTGGACGCCACTGAGGAAGACCTCAATGGGTGTGCACTGACCTCCACTGAGTTCCCCAATGAGGAACCATGGGAACCTGAGGCTCAAAATGAGACAATAGAGATTCCATTGGACCTACTTCTGCCTTTCATGAGCTCTGATGAGTATTCTTCCTCTGAAGAGGATGAGTATGTCACTGAAGAGCAAGTTGCTAAATACCTTGGAGCAATCATGAAGCTAAATGACAAGTTATTTGGAAATGAGACTTGGGGGGATGAACCTCCTTTGCTCACCAAAGAACTGGATGACTTGTCTAGGCAGAAATTACCTCAAAAGAGACAAGATCCTGGGAAGTTTTCAATACCTTGTACCATAGGCACCATGACCTTCAAGAAGGCTCTGTGTGACTTAGGGTCAAGTGTGAACCTCATGCCTCTCTCTGTAATGGAGAAGCTAGGGATCTTTGAGGTGTAAGCTGCAAGAATCTCACTAGAGATGGCAGATAACTCAAGAAAACAAGCTCATGGACTTGTAGAGAATGTTTTGGTAAAAGTTGAAGACCATTACATCCCTACTGATTTCATAGTCCTAGAGACTGGGAAGTGCATGGATGAATCTATCATCCTTGGCAGACCCTTCCTAGCCATAGCAAAGGCTGTGATTGATGTTGATAGAGGTGAACTGATCATTCAAGTGAATGAAGAATCCTTTGTGTTTAAGGCTCAAGGATATCCCTCTGTCACCATGGAGAGGAAGCATGAAGAGCTTCTCTCAAATCAGAGACAAACAAAGCCCCCACAGTCAAACTCTAAGTTTGGTGTTGGGAGGCCACAACCAAACTCTAAGTTTGGTGTTGAACCCCCACATTCAAACTCTAAGTTTGGTGTTGGGAGGTTCCAACATTGCTCTGAGTATCTGTGAGGCTCATTGAGAGCCCTCTGTCAAGCTACTGACATTAAAGAAGCGCTTGTTGGGAGGCAACCCAATGTTATAGTTTATCTATTTTCCTTTGTTATTTTTGTTATTTTGTAGGTTGATGATCATGAGAAGTCACAAAATCCATTGAAAAAGCAAAAATAAAATGAAAAACAGGAAGAAAAACAGCACACCCTGGAGGAAGAATTCACTGGCGTTTAAACGCCAGTGAGGCTAGCAGTTGGGCGTTTAACGCCCAGTCTGGCACCA